>NW_027473610.1:0-206547 GCF_050947335.1 Megachile rotundata | reverse complement strand
TGTGGTGTTGAATTGTGCTCAGATAGGATAACTTAACATAACTAGATAGTACAGAGTCGAATTACAGCGGATATGTACGAATTAGAGGCTGAATCGTGCGAAAATGAGCATAATTCGTGCAAAACGGGCAAAGTTGTTCATTGTGGTGCTGAATTGTGCTCAGATAGGATAACTTAACATAACTAGATGGTACAGAGTCGACTCAAAGCGGATATGTGCGAATTAGAGTCTGAATCGTGCGAAAATGAGCATAATTCGTGCAAAACGAGCAAAATTGTTCATTGTGGTGTTGAATTGTGCTCAGATAGGTTAACTTAACATGACTAGATAGTACAGAGTCGAATTACAGCGGCTATGTGCGAATTAGAGGCTGAATCGTGCGAAGATGAGCATAATTCGTTCAAAACGAGCAAAGTTGTTCATTGTGGTGCTGAATTGTGCTCAGTTACGATGACTTAACATAACTAGATGGTACAGAGTCGAATCACAGCGGATATGTGCGAATTAGAGGCTGAATCGTGCGAAAATGAGCATAATTCGTGCAAAACGAGCAAAATTGCTCATTGTGGTGTCGAATTGTGCTCAGATAGGTTAACTTAACATAACTAGATAGTACAGAGTCGAATTACAGCGGATATGTGCGAATTAGAGGCTGAATCGTTCGAAAATGAGCATAATTCTTGCAAAACGAGCAAAACTGCTCACTGTGGTGTTGAATTGTGCTCAGATAGGATAACATAACATAACTAGATAGTACAGAGTCGAATTACAGCGGATATGTGCGAATTAGAGGCTGAATCGTTCGAAAATGAGCAAAATTCGTGCAAAACGAGCAAAATTGTTCATTGTGGTGTCGAATTGTGCTCAGTTACGATAACTTAACATAACTAGATAGTACAGAGTCGAAGTACAGCGGATATGTACGAATTAGAGGCTGAATCGTTCGAAAATGAGCATAATTCTTGCAAAACGAGCAAAATTGTTCACTGTGGTGTTGAATTGTGCTCAGATAGGATAACATAACATAACTATATAGTACAGAGTCGAATTACAGCGGATATGTGCGAATTAGAGACTGAATCGTTCGAAAATGAGCAAAATTCGTTCAAAACGAGCAAAATTCGTGCAAAACGAGCAAAACTGTTCATTGTGGTGTTGAATTGTGCTCAGATAGGATAACTTAACATAACTAGATGGGACAGAGTCGAATCACAACGGATATGTGCGAATTAGAGGCTGAATCTTGCGTAAAATGAGCAAAATACGTTCATTACGAGCAAAATTGTTCATTGTGGTGTCGAATTGTGCTCAGTTGTGGTAACTTAACATAACTAGATGGTACAGAGTCGAATCACAGCGAATACGTGCGAATTAGAGGCTGAATCGTGCGAAAAAGAGCAAAATTCGTTCAAAACGAGCAAAATTCGTGCAAAACGAGCAAAATTGTTCATTGTGGTGTTGAATTGTGCTCAGATAGGATAACTTAACATAACTAGATAGTACAGAGTCGCATTACAGCGGATATGTGCGAATTAGAGGCTGAATCGTGCGAAAATGAGCATAATTCGTTCAAAACGAGCAAAGTTGTTCATTGTGGTCCTGAATTGTGCTCAGTTACGATGACTTAACATAACTAGATGGTACAGAGTCGAATCACAGCGGATATGTGCGAATTAGAGGCTGAATCGTGCGAAAATGAGCATAATTCGTGCAAAACGAGCAAAATTGTTCATTGCGGTGCTGAATTGTGCTCAGTTACGATAACATAACATAACCAGATGGTACAGAGTCGAATCACAGCGGATATGTGCGAATTAGAGGCTGAATCGTGCGAAAATGAGCATAATTCGTGCAAAACGAGCAAAATTGTTCATTGTGGTGTCGAATTGTGCTCAGTTGTGGTAACTCAACATAACTAGATGGTACAGAGTATAATAACAGCGAATATGTGCGAATTAGATGCTGAATCGTGCGAAAATGAGCATAATTCGTGCAAAACGAGCAAAGTTGTTCATTGTGGTGCTGAATTGTGCTCAGTTACGATGACTTAACATAACTAGATGGTACAGAGTCGACTCAAAGCGGATATGTGGGAATTAGAGTCTGAATCGTGCGAAAATGAGCATAATTCGTGCAAAACGGGCAAAGTTGTTCATTGTGGTGTTGAATTGTGCTCAGATAGGATAACTTAACATAACTAGATAGTACAGAGTCGAATTACAGCGGATATGTACGAATTAGAGGCTGAATCGTGCGAAAATGAGCATAATTCGTGCAAAACGGGCAAAGTTGTTCATTGTGGTGCTGAATTGTGCTCAGATAGGATAACTTAACATAACTAGATGGTACAGAGTCGACTCAAAGCGGATATGTGCGAATTAGAGTCTGAATCGTGCGAAAATGAGCATAATTCGTGCAAAACGAGCAAAATTGTTCATTGTGGTGTTGAATTGTGCTCAGATAGGTTAACTTAACATGACTAGATAGTACAGAGTCGAATTACAGCGGCTATGTGCGAATTAGAGGCTGAATCGTGCGAAGATGAGCATAATTCGTTCAAAACGAGCAAAGTTGTTCATTGTGGTGCTGAATTGTGCTCAGTTACGATGACTTAACATAACTAGATGGTACAGAGTCGAATCACAGCGGATATGTGCGAATTAGAGGCTGAATCGTGCGAAAATGAGCATAATTCGTGCAAAACGAGCAAAATTGCTCATTGTGGTGTCGAATTGTGCTCAGATAGGTTAACTTAACATAACTAGATAGTACAGAGTCGAATTACAGCGGATATGTGCGAATTAGAGGCTGAATCGTTCGAAAATGAGCATAATTCTTGCAAAACGAGCAAAACTGCTCACTGTGGTGTTGAATTGTGCTCAGATAGGATAACATAACATAACTAGATAGTACAGAGTCGAATTACAGCGGATATGTGCGAATTAGAGGCTGAATCGTTCGAAAATGAGCAAAATTCGTGCAAAACGAGCAAAATTGTTCATTGTGGTGTCGAATTGTGCTCAGTTACGATAACTTAACATAACTAGATAGTACAGAGTCGAAGTACAGCGGATATGTACGAATTAGAGGCTGAATCGTTCGAAAATGAGCATAATTCTTGCAAAACGAGCAAAATTGTTCACTGTGGTGTTGAATTGTGCTCAGATAGGATAACATAACATAACTATATAGTACAGAGTCGAATTACAGCGGATATGTGCGAATTAGAGACTGAATCGTTCGAAAATGAGCAAAATTCGTTCAAAACGAGCAAAATTCGTGCAAAACGAGCAAAACTGTTCATTGTGGTGTTGAATTGTGCTCAGATAGGATAACTTAACATAACTAGATGGGACAGAGTCGAATCACAACGGATATGTGCGAATTAGAGGCTGAATCTTGCGTAAAATGAGCAAAATACGTTCATTACGAGCAAAATTGTTCATTGTGGTGTCGAATTGTGCTCAGTTGTGGTAACTTAACATAACTAGATGGTACAGAGTCGAATCACAGCGAATACGTGCGAATTAGAGGCTGAATCGTGCGAAAAAGAGCAAAATTCGTTCAAAACGAGCAAAATTCGTGCAAAACGAGCAAAATTGTTCATTGTGGTGTTGAATTGTGCTCAGATAGGATAACTTAACATAACTAGATAGTACAGAGTCGCATTACAGCGGATATGTGCGAATTAGAGGCTGAATCGTGCGAAAATGAGCATAATTCGTTCAAAACGAGCAAAGTTGTTCATTGTGGTCCTGAATTGTGCTCAGTTACGATGACTTAACATAACTAGATGGTACAGAGTCGAATCACAGCGGATATGTGCGAATTAGAGGCTGAATCGTGCGAAAATGAGCATAATTCGTGCAAAACGAGCAAAATTGCTCATTGTGGTGTCGAATTGTGCTCAGATAGGTTAACTTAACATAACTAGATAGTACAGAGTCGAATTACAGCGGATATGTGCGAATTAGAGGCTGAATCGTTCGAAAATGAGCATAATTCTTGCAAAACGAGCAAAACTGCTCACTGTGGTGTTCAATTGTGCTCAGATAGGATAACATAACATAACTAGATAGTACAGAGTCGAATTACAGCGGATATGTGCGAATTAGAGGCTGAATCGTTCGAAAATGAGCAAAATTCGTGCAAAACGAGCAAAATTGTTCATTGTGGTGTCGAATTGTGCTCAGTTACGATAACTTAACATAACTAGATAGTACAGAGTCGAAGTACAGCGGATATGTACGAATTAGAGGCTGAATCGTGCGAAAATGAGCATAATTCGTGCAAAACGGGCAAAGTTGTTCATTGCGGTGCTGAATTGTGCTCAGTTACGATAACTTAACATAACCAGATGGTACAGAGTCGAATCACAGCGGATATGTGCGAATTAGAGGCTGAATCGTGCGAAAATGAGCATAATTCGTGCAAAACGAGCAAAGTTGTTCATTGTGGTGCTGAATTGTGCTCAGCTACGATGACTTAACATAACTAGATGGTACAGAGTCGAATCACAGCGAATATGTACGAATTAGAGGCTGAATCGTGCGAAAGTGAGCATAATTCGTGCAAAACGAGCAAAGTTGTTCATTGTGGTGCTGAATTGTGCTCAGTTACGATGACTTAACATAACTAGATGGTACAGAGTCGAATCACAGCGGATATGGGCGAATTAGAGGCTGAATCGTGCGAAAATGAGCATAATTCGTGCAAAACGAGCAAAATTGTTCATTGTGGTGTTGAATTGTGCTCAGATAGGTTAACTTAACATGACTAGATAGTACGGAGTCGAATTACAGCGGCTATGTGCGATTTAGAGGCTGAATCGTGCGAAGATGAGCATAATTCGTTCAAAACGAGCAAAGTTGTTCATTGTGGTGCTGAATTGTGCTCAGTTACGATGACTTAACATAACTAGATGGTACAGAGTCGAATCACAGCGGATATGTGCGAATTAGAGGCTGAATCGTTCGAAAATGAGCATAATTCTTGCAAAACGAGCAAAATTGTTCACTGTGGTGTTGAATTGTGCTCAGATAGGATAACTTAACATAACTAGATTGTACAGAGTCGAATTACAGCGGATATGTGCGAATTAGAGGCTGAATCGTGCGAAAATGAGCATAATTCGTTCATTACGAGCAAAATTGTCCATTGTGGTGTCGAATTGTGCTGAGTTACGATAACTTAACATAACTAGATGGGACAGAGTCGAATCACAACGGATATGTGCGAATTAGAGGCTGAATCTTGCGTAAAATGAGCAAAATACGTTCATTACGAGCAAAATTGTTCATTGTGGTGTCGAATTGTGCTCAGTTGTGGTAACTTAACATAACTAGATGGTACAGAGTCGAATCACAGCGAATACGTGCGAATTAGAGGCTGAATCGTGCGAAAAAGAGCAAAATTCGTTCAAAACGAGCAAAATTCGTGCAAAACGAGCAAAATTGTTCATTGTGGTGTTGAATTGTGCTCAGATAGGATAACTTAACATAACTAGATAGTACAGAGTCGCATTACAGCGGATATGTGCGAATTAGAGGCTGAATCGTGCGAAAATGAGCATAATTCGTTCAAAACGAGCAAAGTTGTTCATTGTGGTCCTGAATTGTGCTCAGTTACGATGACTTAACATAACTAGATGGTACAGAGTCGAATCACAGCGGATATGTGCGAATTAGAGGCTGAATCGTGCGAAAATGAGCATAATTCGTGCAAAACGAGCAAAATTGTTCATTGTGGTGTCGAATTGTGCTCAGTTGTGGTAACTCAACATAACTAGATGGTACAGAGTATAATAACAGCGAATATGTGCGAATTAGATGCTGAATCGTGCGAAAATGAGCATAATTCGTGCAAAACGAGCAAAGTTGTTCATTGTGGTGCTGAATTGTGCTCAGTTACGATGACTTAACATAACTAGATGGTACAGAGTCGACTCAAAGCGGATATGTGGGAATTAGAGTCTGAATCGTGCGAAAATGAGCATAATTCGTGCAAAACGGGCAAAGTTGTTCATTGTGGTGTTGAATTGTGCTCAGATAGGATAACTTAACATAACTAGATAGTACAGAGTCGAATTACAGCGGATATGTACGAATTAGAGGCTGAATCGTGCGAAAATGAGCATAATTCGTGCAAAACGGGCAAAGTTGTTCATTGTGGTGCTGAATTGTGCTCAGATAGGATAACTTAACATAACTAGATGGTACAGAGTCGACTCAAAGCGGATATGTGCGAATTAGAGTCTGAATCGTGCGAAAATGAGCATAATTCGTGCAAAACGAGCAAAATTGTTCATTGTGGTGTTGAATTGTGCTCAGATAGGTTAACTTAACATGACTAGATAGTACAGAGTCGAATTACAGCGGCTATGTGCGAATTAGAGGCTGAATCGTGCGAAGATGAGCATAATTCGTTCAAAACGAGCAAAGTTGTTCATTGTGGTGCTGAATTGTGCTCAGTTACGATGACTTAACATAACTAGATGGTACAGAGTCGAATCACAGCGGATATGTGCGAATTAGAGGCTGAATCGTGCGAAAATGAGCATAATTCGTGCAAAACGAGCAAAATTGCTCATTGTGGTGTCGAATTGTGCTCAGATAGGTTAACTTAACATAACTAGATAGTACAGAGTCGAATTACAGCGGATATGTGCGAATTAGAGGCTGAATCGTTCGAAAATGAGCATAATTCTTGCAAAACGAGCAAAACTGCTCACTGTGGTGTTGAATTGTGCTCAGATAGGATAACATAACATAACTAGATAGTACAGAGTCGAATTACAGCGGATATGTGCGAATTAGAGGCTGAATCGTTCGAAAATGAGCAAAATTCGTGCAAAACGAGCAAAATTGTTCATTGTGGTGTCGAATTGTGCTCAGTTACGATAACTTAACATAACTAGATAGTACAGAGTCGAAGTACAGCGGATATGTACGAATTAGAGGCTGAATCGTTCGAAAATGAGCATAATTCTTGCAAAACGAGCAAAATTGTTCACTGTGGTGTTGAATTGTGCTCAGATAGGATAACATAACATAACTATATAGTACAGAGTCGAATTACAGCGGATATGTGCGAATTAGAGACTGAATCGTTCGAAAATGAGCAAAATTCGTTCAAAACGAGCAAAATTCGTGCAAAACGAGCAAAACTGTTCATTGTGGTGTTGAATTGTGCTCAGATAGGATAACTTAACATAACTAGATGGGACAGAGTCGAATCACAACGGATATGTGCGAATTAGAGGCTGAATCTTGCGTAAAATGAGCAAAATACGTTCATTACGAGCAAAATTGTTCATTGTGGTGTCGAATTGTGCTCAGTTGTGGTAACTTAACATAACTAGATGGTACAGAGTCGAATCACAGCGAATACGTGCGAATTAGAGGCTGAATCGTGCGAAAAAGAGCAAAATTCGTTCAAAACGAGCAAAATTCGTGCAAAACGAGCAAAATTGTTCATTGTGGTGTTGAATTGTGCTCAGATAGGATAACTTAACATAACTAGATAGTACAGAGTCGCATTACAGCGGATATGTGCGAATTAGAGGCTGAATCGTGCGAAAATGAGCATAATTCGTTCAAAACGAGCAAAGTTGTTCATTGTGGTCCTGAATTGTGCTCAGTTACGATGACTTAACATAACTAGATGGTACAGAGTCGAATCACAGCGGATATGTGCGAATTAGAGGCTGAATCGTGCGAAAATGAGCATAATTCGTGCAAAACGAGCAAAATTGCTCATTGTGGTGTCGAATTGTGCTCAGATAGGTTAACTTAACATAACTAGATAGTACAGAGTCGAATTACAGCGGATATGTGCGAATTAGAGGCTGAATCGTTCGAAAATGAGCATAATTCTTGCAAAACGAGCAAAACTGCTCACTGTGGTGTTCAATTGTGCTCAGATAGGATAACATAACATAACTAGATAGTACAGAGTCGAATTACAGCGGATATGTGCGAATTAGAGGCTGAATCGTTCGAAAATGAGCAAAATTCGTGCAAAACGAGCAAAATTGTTCATTGTGGTGTCGAATTGTGCTCAGTTACGATAACTTAACATAACTAGATAGTACAGAGTCGAAGTACAGCGGATATGTACGAATTAGAGGCTGAATCGTGCGAAAATGAGCATAATTCGTGCAAAACGGGCAAAGTTGTTCATTGCGGTGCTGAATTGTGCTCAGTTACGATAACTTAACATAACCAGATGGTACAGAGTCGAATCACAGCGGATATGTGCGAATTAGAGGCTGAATCGTGCGAAAATGAGCATAATTCGTGCAAAACGAGCAAAGTTGTTCATTGTGGTGCTGAATTGTGCTCAGCTACGATGACTTAACATAACTAGATGGTACAGAGTCGAATCACAGCGAATATGTACGAATTAGAGGCTGAATCGTGCGAAAGTGAGCATAATTCGTGCAAAACGAGCAAAGTTGTTCATTGTGGTGCTGAATTGTGCTCAGTTACGATGACTTAACATAACTAGATGGTACAGAGTCGAATCACAGCGGATATGGGCGAATTAGAGGCTGAATCGTGCGAAAATGAGCATAATTCGTGCAAAACGAGCAAAATTGTTCATTGTGGTGTTGAATTGTGCTCAGATAGGTTAACTTAACATGACTAGATAGTACGGAGTCGAATTACAGCGGCTATGTGCGATTTAGAGGCTGAATCGTGCGAAGATGAGCATAATTCGTTCAAAACGAGCAAAGTTGTTCATTGTGGTGCTGAATTGTGCTCAGTTACGATGACTTAACATAACTAGATGGTACAGAGTCGAATCACAGCGGATATGTGCGAATTAGAGGCTGAATCGTTCGAAAATGAGCATAATTCTTGCAAAACGAGCAAAATTGTTCACTGTGGTGTTGAATTGTGCTCAGATAGGATAACTTAACATAACTAGATTGTACAGAGTCGAATTACAGCGGATATGTGCGAATTAGAGGCTGAATCGTGCGAAAATGAGCATAATTCGTTCATTACGAGCAAAATTGTCCATTGTGGTGTCGAATTGTGCTGAGTTACGATAACTTAACATAACTAGATGGGACAGAGTCGAATCACAACGGATATGTGCGAATTAGAGGCTGAATCTTGCGTAAAATGAGCAAAATACGTTCATTACGAGCAAAATTGTTCATTGTGGTGTCGAATTGTGCTCAGTTGTGGTAACTTAACATAACTAGATGGTACAGAGTCGAATCACAGCGAATACGTGCGAATTAGAGGCTGAATCGTGCGAAAAAGAGCAAAATTCGTTCAAAACGAGCAAAATTCGTGCAAAACGAGCAAAATTGTTCATTGTGGTGTTGAATTGTGCTCAGATAGGATAACTTAACATAACTAGATAGTACAGAGTCGCATTACAGCGGATATGTGCGAATTAGAGGCTGAATCGTGCGAAAATGAGCATAATTCGTTCAAAACGAGCAAAGTTGTTCATTGTGGTCCTGAATTGTGCTCAGTTACGATGACTTAACATAACTAGATGGTACAGAGTCGAATCACAGCGGATATGTGCGAATTAGAGGCTGAATCGTGC
This sequence comes from Megachile rotundata, assembly GCF_050947335.1. Lineage (NCBI taxonomy): Eukaryota > Metazoa > Arthropoda > Insecta > Hymenoptera > Megachilidae > Megachile > Megachile rotundata. The sequence goes on along the minus strand of NW_027473610.1, from coordinate 196,977 downwards.
GAAAATGAGCATAATTCGTGCAAAACGAGCAAAATTGTTCATTGTGGTGTTGAATTGTGCTCAGATAGGTTAACTAAACATAACTAGATAGTACAGAGTCGAATTACAGCGGATATGTGCGAATTAGAGGCTGAGTCGTTCGAAAATGAGCATAATTCATGCAAAACGAGCAAAACTGTTCACTGTGGTGTTGAATTGTGCTCAGATAGGATAACATAACATAACTAGATAGTACAGAGTCGAATTACAGCGGATATGTGCGAATTAGAGGCTGAATCGTTCGAAAATGAGCATAATTCTTGCAAAACGAGCAAAATTGTGCATTGTGGTGTTGAATTGTGCTCAGTTACGATAACTTAACATAACTAGATGGGACAGAGTCAAATCACAGCGGATATGTGCGAATTAGAGGCTGAATCGTGCGAAAATGAGCAAAATACAATCATTACGTGCAAAATTGTTCATTGTGGTGTCGAATTGTGCTCAGTTACGATGACTTAACATAACTAGATGGTACAGAGTCGAATCACAGCGGATATGTGCGAATTAGAGGCTGAATCGTTCGAAAATGAGCATAATTCTTGCAAGACGAGCAAAATTGTTCACTGTGGTGTTGAATTGTGCTCAGATAGGATAACATAACATAACTAGATAGTACAGAGTCGAATTACAGCGGATATGTGCGAATTAGAGGCTGAATCGTTCGAAAATGAGCAAAATTCGTTCAAAACGAGCAAAATTCGTGCAAAACGAGCAAAACTGTTCATTGTGGTGTTGAATTGTGCTCAGATAGGATAACTTAACATAACTAGATTGTACAGAGTCGAATTACAGCGGATATGTGCGAATTAGAGGCTGAATCGTGCGAAAATGAGCATAATTCGTTCATTACGAGCAAAATTGTCCATTGTGGTGTCGAATTGTGCTGAGTTACGATAACTTAACATAACTAGATGGGACAGAGTCGAATCACAACGGATATGTGCGAATTAGAGGCTGAATCTTGCGTAAAATGAGCAAAATACGTTCATTACGAGCAAAGTTGTTCATTGTGGTCCTGAATTGTGCTCAGTTACGATGACTTAACATAACTAGATGGTACAGAGTCGAATCACAGCGGATATGTGCGAATTAGAGGCTGAATCGTGCGAAAATGAGCATAATTCGTGCAAAACGAGCAAAATTGTTCATTGCGGTGCTGAATTGTGCTCAGTTACGATAACATAACATAACCAGATGGTACAGAGTCGAATCACAGCGGATATGTGCGAATTAGAGGCTGAATCGTGCGAAAATGAGCATAATTCGTGCAAAACGAGCAAAATTGTTCATTGTGGTGTCGAATTGTGCTCAGTTGTGGTAACTCAACATAACTAGATGGTACAGAGTATAATAACAGCGAATATGTGCGAATTAGATGCTGAATCGTGCGAAAATGAGCATAATTCGTGCAAAACGAGCAAAGTTGTTCATTTTGGTGCTGAATTGTGCTCAGTTACGATGACTTAACATAACTAGATGGTACAGAGTCGACTCAAAGCGGATATGTGGGAATTAGAGTCTGAATCGTGCGAAAATGAGCATAATTCGTGCAAAACGGGCAAAGTTGTTCATTGTGGTGTTGAATTGTGCTCAGATAGGATAACTTAACATAACTAGATAGTACAGAGTCGAATTACAGCGGATATGTACGAATTAGAGGCTGAATCGTGCGAAAATGAGCATAATTCGTGCAAAACGGGCAAAGTTGTTCATTGTGGTGCTGAATTGTGCTCAGATAGGATAACTTAACATAACTAGATGGTACAGAGTCGACTCAAAGCGGATATGTGCGAATTAGAGTCTGAATCGTGCGAAAATGAGCATAATTCGTGCAAAACGAGCAAAATTGTTCATTGTGGTGTTGAATTGTGCTCAGATAGGTTAACTTAACATGACTAGATAGTACAGAGTCGAATTACAGCGGCTATGTGCGAATTAGAGGCTGAATCGTGCGAAGATGAGCATAATTCGTTCAAAACGAGCAAAGTTGTTCATTGTGGTGCTGAATTGTGCTCAGTTACGATGACTTAACATAACTAGATGGTACAGAGTCGAATCACAGCGGATATGTGCGAATTAGAGGCTGAATCGTTCGAAAATGAGCATAATTCTTGCAAAACGAGCAAAATTGTTCACTGTGGTGTTGAATTGTGCTCAGATAGGATAACATAACATAACTAGATAGTACAGAGTCGAATTACAGCGGATATGTGCGAATTAGAGGCAGAATCGTTCGAAAATGAGCAAAATTCGTTCAAAACGAGCAAAATTCGTGCAAAACGAGCAAAACTGTTCATTGTGGTGTTGGATTGTGCTCAGATAGGATAACTTAACATAACTAGATAGTACAGAGTCGAATTACAGCGGATATGTGCGAATTAGAGGCTGAATCGTGCGAAAATGAGCATAATTCGTTCAAAACGAGCAGAGTTGTTCATTGTGGTGCTGAATTGTGCTCAGCTAGGATGACTTAACATAACTAGATGGTACAGAGTCGAATCACAGCGAATATGTACGAATTAGAGGCTGAATCGTGCGAAAGTGAGCATAATTCGTGCAAAACGAGCAAAGTTGTTCATTGTGGTGCTGAATTGTGTTCAGCTACGATGACTTAACATAACTAGATGGTACAGAGTCGAATCACAGCGAATATGTACGAATTAGAGGCTGAATCGTGCGAAAGTGAGCATAATTCGTGCAAAACGAGCAAAGTTGTTCATTGTGGTGCTGAATTGTGCTCAGTTACGATGACTTAACATAACTAGATGGTACAGAGTCGAATCACAGCGGATATGGGCGAATTAGAGGCTGAATCGTGCGAAAATGAGCATAATTCGTGCAAAACGAGCAAAATTGTTCATTGTGGTGTTGAATTGTGCTCAGATAGGTTAACTTAACATGACTAGATAGTACGGAGTCGAATTACAGCGGCTATGTGCGATTTAGAGGCTGAATCGTGCGAAGATGAGCATAATTCGTTCAAAACGAGCAAAGTTGTTCATTGTGGTGCTGAATTGTGCTCAGTTACGATGACTTAACATAACTAGATGGTACAGAGTCGAATCACAGCGGATATGTGCGAATTAGAGGCTGAATCGTTCGAAAATGAGCATAATTCTTGCAAAACGAGCAAAATTGTTCACTGTGGTGTTGAATTGTGCTCAGATAGGATAACTTAACATAACTAGATTGTACAGAGTCGAATTACAGCGGATATGTGCGAATTAGAGGCTGAATCGTGCGAAAATGAGCATAATTCGTTCATTACGAGCAAAATTGTCCATTGTGGTGTCGAATTGTGCTGAGTTACGATAACTTAACATAACTAGATGGGACAGAGTCGAATCACAACGGATATGTGCGAATTAGAGGCTGAATCTTGCGTAAAATGAGCAAAATACGTTCATTACGAGCAAAATTGTTCATTGTGGTGTCGAATTGTGCTCAGTTGTGGTAACTTAACATAACTAGATGGTACAGAGTCGAATCACAGCGAATACGTGCGAATTAGAGGCTGAATCGTGCGAAAAAGAGCAAAATTCGTTCAAAACGAGCAAAATTCGTGCAAAACGAGCAAAATTGTTCATTGTGGTGTTGAATTGTGCTCAGATAGGATAACTTAACATAACTAGATAGTACAGAGTCGCATTACAGCGGATATGTGCGAATTAGAGGCTGAATCGTGCGAAAATGAGCATAATTCGTTCAAAACGAGCAAAGTTGTTCATTGTGGTCCTGAATTGTGCTCAGTTACGATGACTTAACATAACTAGATGGTACAGAGTCGAATCACAGCGGATATGTGCGAATTAGAGGCTGAATCGTGCGAAAATGAGCATAATTCGTGCAAAACGAGCAAAATTGTTCATTGTGGTGTTGAATTGTGCTCAGATAGGTTAACTAAACATAACTAGATAGTACAGAGTCGAATTACAGCGGATATGTGCGAATTAGAGGCTGAATCGTTCGAAAATGAGCATAATTCATGCAAAACGAGCAAAACTGTTCACTGTGGTGTTGAATTGTGCTCAGATAGGATAACATAACATAACTAGATAGTACAGAGTCGAATTACAGCGGATATGTGCGAATTAGAGGCTGAATCGTTCGAAAATGAGCAGAATTCGTGCAAAACGAGCAAAATTGTGCATTGTGGTGTTGAATTGTGCTCAGTTACGATAACTTAACATAACTAGATGGGACAGAGTCAAATCACAGCGGATATGTGCGAATTAGAGGCTGAATCGTGCGAAAATGAGCAAAATACAATCATTACGTGCAAAATTGTTCATTGTGGTGTCGAATTGTGCTCAGTTACGATGACTTAACATAACTAGATGGTACAGAGTCGAATCACAGCGGATATGTGCGAATTAGAGGCTGAATCGTTCGAAAATGAGCATAATTCTTGCAAGACGAGCAAAATTGTTCACTGTGGTGTTGAATTGTGCTCAGATAGGATAACATAACATAACTAGATAGTACAGAGTCGAATTACAGCGGATATGTGCGAATTAGAGGCTGAATCGTTCGAAAATGAGCAAAATTCGTTCAAAACGAGCAAAATTCGTGCAAAACGAGCAAAACTGTTCATTGTGGTGTTGAATTGTGCTCAGATAGGATAACTTAACATAACTAGATTGTACAGAGTCGAATTACAGCGGATATGTGCGAATTAGAGGCTGAATCGTGCGAAAATGAGCATAATTCGTTCATTACGAGCAAAATTGTCCATTGTGGTGTCGAATTGTGCTGAGTTACGATAACTTAACATAACTAGATGGGACAGAGTCGAATCACAACGGATATGTGCGAATTAGAGGCTGAATCTTGCGTAAAATGAGCAAAATACGTTCATTACGAGCAAAGTTGTTCATTGTGGTCCTGAATTGTGCTCAGTTACGATGACTTAACATAACTAGATGGTACAGAGTCGAATCACAGCGGATATGTGCGAATTAGAGGCTGAATCGTGCGAAAATGAGCATAATTCGTGCAAAACGAGCAAAATTGTTCATTGCGGTGCTGAATTGTGCTCAGTTACGATAACATAACATAACCAGATGGTACAGAGTCGAATCACAGCGGATATGTGCGAATTAGAGGCTGAATCGTGCGAAAATGAGCATAATTCGTGCAAAACGAGCAAAATTGTTCATTGTGGTGTCGAATTGTGCTCAGTTGTGGTAACTCAACATAACTAGATGGTACAGAGTATAATAACAGCGAATATGTGCGAATTAGATGCTGAATCGTGCGAAAATGAGCATAATTCGTGCAAAACGAGCAAAGTTGTTCATTGTGGTGCTGAATTGTGCTCAGTTACGATGACTTAACATAACTAGATGGTACAGAGTCGACTCAAAGCGGATATGTGGGAATTAGAGTCTGAATCGTGCGAAAATGAGCATAATTCGTGCAAAACGGGCAAAGTTGTTCATTGTGGTGTTGAATTGTGCTCAGATAGGATAACTTAACATAACTAGATAGTACAGAGTCGAATTACAGCGGATATGTACGAATTAGAGGCTGAATCGTGCGAAAATGAGCATAATTCGTGCAAAACGGGCAAAGTTGTTCATTGTGGTGCTGAATTGTGCTCAGATAGGATAACTTAACATAACTAGATGGTACAGAGTCGACTCAAAGCGGATATGTGCGAATTAGAGTCTGAATCGTGCGAAAATGAGCATAATTCGTGCAAAACGAGCAAAATTGTTCATTGTGGTGTTGAATTGTGCTCAGATAGGTTAACTTAACATGACTAGATAGTACAGAGTCGAATTACAGCGGCTATGTGCGAATTAGAGGCTGAATCGTGCGAAGATGAGCATAATTCGTTCAAAACGAGCAAAGTTGTTCATTGTGGTGCTGAATTGTGCTCAGTTACGATGACTTAACATAACTAGATGGTACAGAGTCGAATCACAGCGGATATGTGCGAATTAGAGGCTGAATCGTGCGAAAATGAGCATAATTCGTGCAAAACGAGCAAAATTGCTCATTGTGGTGTCGAATTGTGCTCAGATAGGTTAACTTAACATAACTAGATAGTACAGAGTCGAATTACAGCGGATATGTGCGAATTAGAGGCTGAATCGTTCGAAAATGAGCATAATTCTTGCAAAACGAGCAAAACTGCTCACTGTGGTGTTGAATTGTGCTCAGATAGGATAACATAACATAACTAGATAGTACAGAGTCGAATTACAGCGGATATGTGCGAATTAGAGGCTGAATCGTTCGAAAATGAGCAAAATTCGTGCAAAACGAGCAAAATTGTTCATTGTGGTGTCGAATTGTGCTCAGTTACGATAACTTAACATAACTAGATAGTACAGAGTCGAAGTACAGCGGATATGTACGAATTAGAGGCTGAATCGTTCGAAAATGAGCATAATTCTTGCAAAACGAGCAAAATTGTTCACTGTGGTGTTGAATTGTGCTCAGATAGGATAACATAACATAACTATATAGTACAGAGTCGAATTACAGCGGATATGTGCGAATTAGAGACTGAATCGTTCGAAAATGAGCAAAATTCGTTCAAAACGAGCAAAATTCGTGCAAAACGAGCAAAACTGTTCATTGTGGTGTTGAATTGTGCTCAGATAGGATAACTTAACATAACTAGATGGGACAGAGTCGAATCACAACGGATATGTGCGAATTAGAGGCTGAATCTTGCGTAAAATGAGCAAAATACGTTCATTACGAGCAAAATTGTTCATTGTGGTGTCGAATTGTGCTCAGTTGTGGTAACTTAACATAACTAGATGGTACAGAGTCGAATCACAGCGAATACGTGCGAATTAGAGGCTGAATCGTGCGAAAAAGAGCAAAATTCGTTCAAAACGAGCAAAATTCGTGCAAAACGAGCAAAATTGTTCATTGTGGTGTTGAATTGTGCTCAGATAGGATAACTTAACATAACTAGATAGTACAGAGTCGCATTACAGCGGATATGTGCGAATTAGAGGCTGAATCGTGCGAAAATGAGCATAATTCGTTCAAAACGAGCAAAGTTGTTCATTGTGGTCCTGAATTGTGCTCAGTTACGATGACTTAACATAACTAGATGGTACAGAGTCGAATCACAGCGGATATGTGCGAATTAGAGGCTGAATCGTGCGAAAATGAGCATAATTCGTGCAAAACGAGCAAAATTGTTCATTGCGGTGCTGAATTGTGCTCAGTTACGATAACATAACATAACCAGATGGTACAGAGTCGAATCACAGCGGATATGTGCGAATTAGAGGCTGAATCGTGCGAAAATGAGCATAATTCGTGCAAAACGAGCAAAATTGTTCATTGTGGTGTCGAATTGTGCTCAGTTGTGGTAACTCAACATAACTAGATGGTACAGAGTATAATAACAGCGAATATGTGCGAATTAGATGCTGAATCGTGCGAAAATGAGCATAATTCGTGCAAAACGAGCAAAGTTGTTCATTGTGGTGCTGAATTGTGCTCAGTTACGATGACTTAACATAACTAGATGGTACAGAGTCGACTCAAAGCGGATATGTGGGAATTAGAGTCTGAATCGTGCGAAAATGAGCATAATTCGTGCAAAACGGGCAAAGTTGTTCATTGTGGTGTTGAATTGTGCTCAGATAGGATAACTTAACATAACTAGATAGTACAGAGTCGAATTACAGCGGATATGTACGAATTAGAGGCTGAATCGTGCGAAAATGAGCATAATTCGTGCAAAACGGGCAAAGTTGTTCATTGTGGTGCTGAATTGTGCTCAGATAGGATAACTTAACATAACTAGATGGTACAGAGTCGACTCAAAGCGGATATGTGCGAATTAGAGTCTGAATCGTGCGAAAATGAGCATAATTCGTGCAAAACGAGCAAAATTGTTCATTGTGGTGTTGAATTGTGCTCAGATAGGTTAACTTAACATGACTAGATAGTACAGAGTCGAATTACAGCGGCTATGTGCGAATTAGAGGCTGAATCGTGCGAAGATGAGCATAATTCGTTCAAAACGAGCAAAGTTGTTCATTGTGGTGCTGAATTGTGCTCAGTTACGATGACTTAACATAACTAGATGGTACAGAGTCGAATCACAGCGGATATGTGCGAATTAGAGGCTGAATCGTGCGAAAATGAGCATAATTCGTGCAAAACGAGCAAAATTGCTCATTGTGGTGTCGAATTGTGCTCAGATAGGTTAACTTAACATAACTAGATAGTACAGAGTCGAATTACAGCGGATATGTGCGAATTAGAGGCTGAATCGTTCGAAAATGAGCATAATTCTTGCAAAACGAGCAAAACTGCTCACTGTGGTGTTGAATTGTGCTCAGATAGGATAACATAACATAACTAGATAGTACAGAGTCGAATTACAGCGGATATGTGCGAATTAGAGGCTGAATCGTTCGAAAATGAGCAAAATTCGTGCAAAACGAGCAAAATTGTTCATTGTGGTGTCGAATTGTGCTCAGTTACGATAACTTAACATAACTAGATAGTACAGAGTCGAAGTACAGCGGATATGTACGAATTAGAGGCTGAATCGTTCGAAAATGAGCATAATTCTTGCAAAACGAGCAAAATTGTTCACTGTGGTGTTGAATTGTGCTCAGATAGGATAACATAACATAACTATATAGTACAGAGTCGAATTACAGCGGATATGTGCGAATTAGAGACTGAATCGTTCGAAAATGAGCAAAATTCGTTCAAAACGAGCAAAATTCGTGCAAAACGAGCAAAACTGTTCATTGTGGTGTTGAATTGTGCTCAGATAGGATAACTTAACATAACTAGATGGGACAGAGTCGAATCACAACGGATATGTGCGAATTAGAGGCTGAATCTTGCGTAAAATGAGCAAAATACGTTCATTACGAGCAAAATTGTTCATTGTGGTGTCGAATTGTGCTCAGTTGTGGTAACTTAACATAACTAGATGGTACAGAGTCGAATCACAGCGAATACGTGCGAATTAGAGGCTGAATCGTGCGAAAAAGAGCAAAATTCGTTCAAAACGAGCAAAATTCGTGCAAAACGAGCAAAATTGTTCATTGTGGTGTTGAATTGTGCTCAGATAGGATAACTTAACATAACTAGATAGTACAGAGTCGCATTACAGCGGATATGTGCGAATTAGAGGCTGAATCGTGCGAAAATGAGCATAATTCGTTCAAAACGAGCAAAGTTGTTCATTGTGGTCCTGAATTGTGCTCAGTTACGATGACTTAACATAACTAGATGGTACAGAGTCGAATCACAGCGGATATGTGCGAATTAGAGGCTGAATCGTGCGAAAATGAGCATAATTCGTGCAAAACGAGCAAAATTGCTCATTGTGGTGTCGAATTGTGCTCAGATAGGTTAACTTAACATAACTAGATAGTACAGAGTCGAATTACAGCGGATATGTGCGAATTAGAGGCTGAATCGTTCGAAAATGAGCATAATTCTTGCAAAACGAGCAAAACTGCTCACTGTGGTGTTCAATTGTGCTCAGATAGGATAACATAACATAACTAGATAGTACAGAGTCGAATTACAGCGGATATGTGCGAATTAGAGGCTGAATCGTTCGAAAATGAGCAAAATTCGTGCAAAACGAGCAAAATTGTTCATTGTGGTGTCGAATTGTGCTCAGTTACGATAACTTAACATAACTAGATAGTACAGAGTCGAAGTACAGCGGATATGTACGAATTAGAGGCTGAATCGTGCGAAAATGAGCATAATTCGTGCAAAACGGGCAAAGTTGTTCATTGCGGTGCTGAATTGTGCTCAGTTACGATAACTTAACATAACCAGATGGTACAGAGTCGAATCACAGCGGATATGTGCGAATTAGAGGCTGAATCGTGCGAAAATGAGCATAATTCGTGCAAAACGAGCAAAGTTGTTCATTGTGGTGCTGAATTGTGCTCAGCTACGATGACTTAACATAACTAGATGGTACAGAGTCGAATCACAGCGAATATGTACGAATTAGAGGCTGAATCGTGCGAAAGTGAGCATAATTCGTGCAAAACGAGCAAAGTTGTTCATTGTGGTGCTGAATTGTGCTCAGTTACGATGACTTAACATAACTAGATGGTACAGAGTCGAATCACAGCGGATATGGGCGAATTAGAGGCTGAATCGTGCGAAAATGAGCATAATTCGTGCAAAACGAGCAAAATTGTTCATTGTGGTGTTGAATTGTGCTCAGATAGGTTAACTTAACATGACTAGATAGTACGGAGTCGAATTACAGCGGCTATGTGCGATTTAGAGGCTGAATCGTGCGAAGATGAGCATAATTCGTTCAAAACGAGCAAAGTTGTTCATTGTGGTGCTGAATTGTGCTCAGTTACGATGACTTAACATAACTAGATGGTACAGAGTCGAATCACAGCGGATATGTGCGAATTAGAGGCTGAATCGTTCGAAAATGAGCATAATTCTTGCAAAACGAGCAAAATTGTTCACTGTGGTGTTGAATTGTGCTCAGATAGGATAACTTAACATAACTAGATTGTACAGAGTCGAATTACAGCGGATATGTGCGAATTAGAGGCTGAATCGTGCGAAAATGAGCATAATTCGTTCATTACGAGCAAAATTGTCCATTGTGGTGTCGAATTGTGCTGAGTTACGATAACTTAACATAACTAGATGGGACAGAGTCGAATCACAACGGATATGTGCGAATTAGAGGCTGAATCTTGCGTAAAATGAGCAAAATACGTTCATTACGAGCAAAATTGTTCATTGTGGTGTCGAATTGTGCTCAGTTGTGGTAACTTAACATAACTAGATGGTACAGAGTCGAATCACAGCGAATACGTGCGAATTAGAGGCTGAATCGTGCGAAAAAGAGCAAAATTCGTTCAAAACGAGCAAAATTCGTGCAAAACGAGCAAAATTGTTCATTGTGGTGTTGAATTGTGCTCAGATAGGATAACTTAACATAACTAGATAGTACAGAGTCGCATTACAGCGGATATGTGCGAATTAGAGGCTGAATCGTGCGAAAATGAGCATAATTCGTTCAAAACGAGCAAAGTTGTTCATTGTGGTCCTGAATTGTGCTCAGTTACGATGACTTAACATAACTAGATGGTACAGAGTCGAATCACAGCGGATATGTGCGAATTAGAGGCTGAATCGTGCGAAAATGAGCATAATTCGTGCAAAACGAGCAAAATTGTTCATTGTGGTGTTGAATTGTGCTCAGATAGGTTAACTAAACATAACTAGATAGTACAGAGTCGAATTACAGCGGATATGTGCGAATTAGAGGCTGAATCGTTCGAAAATGAGCATAATTCATGCAAAACGAGCAAAACTGTTCACTGTGGTGTTGAATTGTGCTCAGATAGGATAACATAACATAACTAGATAGTACAGAGTCGAATTACAGCGGATATGTGCGAATTAGAGGCTGAATCGTTCGAAAATGAGCATAATTCTTGCAAAACGAGCAAAATTGTGCATTGTGGTGTTGAATTGTGCTCAGTTACGATAACTTAACATAACTAGATGGGACAGAGTCAAATCACAGCGGATATGTGCGAATTAGAGGCTGAATCGTGCGAAAATGAGCAAAATACAATCATTACGTGCAAAATTGTTCATTGTGGTGTCGAATTGTGCTCAGTTACGATGACTTAACATAACTAGATGGTACAGAGTCGAATCACAGCGGATATGTGCGAATTAGAGGCTGAATCGTTCGAAAATGAGCATAATTCTTGCAAGACGAGCAAAATTGTTCACTGTGGTGTTGAATTGTGCTCAGATAGGATAACATAACATAACTAGATAGTACAGAGTCGAATTACAGCGGATATGTGCGAATTAGAGGCTGAATCGTTCGAAAATGAGCAAAATTCGTTCAAAACGAGCAAAATTCGTGCAAAACGAGCAAAACTGTTCATTGTGGTGTTGAATTGTGCTCAGATAGGATAACTTAACATAACTAGATTGTACAGAGTCGAATTACAGCGGATATGTGCGAATTAGAGGCTGAATCGTGCGAAAATGAGCATAATTCGTTCATTACGAGCAAAATTGTCCATTGTGGTGTCGAATTGTGCTGAGTTACGATAACTTAACATAACTAGATGGGACAGAGTCGAATCACAACGGATATGTGCGAATTAGAGGCTGAATCTTGCGTAAAATGAGCAAAATACGTTCATTACGAGCAAAGTTGTTCATTGTGGTCCTGAATTGTGCTCAGTTACGATGACTTAACATAACTAGATGGTACAGAGTCGAATCACAGCGGATATGTGCGAATTAGAGGCTGAATCGTGCGAAAATGAGCATAATTCGTGCAAAACGAGCAAAATTGTTCATTGCGGTGCTGAATTGTGCTCAGTTACGATAACATAACATAACCAGATGGTACAGAGTCGAATCACAGCGGATATGTGCGAATTAGAGGCTGAATCGTGCGAAAATGAGCATAATTCGTGCAAAACGAGCAAAATTGTTCATTGTGGTGTCGAATTGTGCTCAGTTGTGGTAACTCAACATAACTAGATGGTACAGAGTATAATAACAGCGAATATGTGCGAATTAGATGCTGAATCGTGCGAAAATGAGCATAATTCGTGCAAAACGAGCAAAGTTGTTCATTTTGGTGCTGAATTGTGCTCAGTTACGATGACTTAACATAACTAGATGGTACAGAGTCGACTCAAAGCGGATATGTGGGAATTAGAGTCTGAATCGTGCGAAAATGAGCATAATTCGTGCAAAACGGGCAAAGTTGTTCATTGTGGTGTTGAATTGTGCTCAGATAGGATAACTTAACATAACTAGATAGTACAGAGTCGAATTACAGCGGATATGTACGAATTAGAGGCTGAATCGTGCGAAAATGAGCATAATTCGTGCAAAACGGGCAAAGTTGTTCATTGTGGTGCTGAATTGTGCTCAGATAGGATAACTTAACATAACTAGATGGTACAGAGTCGACTCAAAGCGGATATGTGCGAATTAGAGTCTGAATCGTGCGAAAATGAGCATAATTCGTGCAAAACGAGCAAAATTGTTCATTGTGGTGTTGAATTGTGCTCAGATAGGTTAACTTAACATGACTAGATAGTACAGAGTCGAATTACAGCGGCTATGTGCGAATTAGAGGCTGAATCGTGCGAAGATGAGCATAATTCGTTCAAAACGAGCAAAGTTGTTCATTGTGGTGCTGAATTGTGCTCAGTTACGATGACTTAACATAACTAGATGGTACAGAGTCGAATCACAGCGGATATGTGCGAATTAGAGGCTGAATCGTTCGAAAATGAGCATAATTCTTGCAAAACGAGCAAAATTGTTCACTGTGGTGTTGAATTGTGCTCAGATAGGATAACATAACATAACTAGATAGTACAGAGTCGAATTACAGCGGATATGTGCGAATTAGAGGCAGAATCGTTCGAAAATGAGCAAAATTCGTTCAAAACGAGCAAAATTCGTGCAAAACGAGCAAAACTGTTCATTGTGGTGTTGGATTGTGCTCAGATAGGATAACTTAACATAACTAGATAGTACAGAGTCGAATTACAGCGGATATGTGCGAATTAGAGGCTGAATCGTGCGAAAATGAGCATAATTCGTTCAAAACGAGCAGAGTTGTTCATTGTGGTGCTGAATTGTGCTCAGCTAGGATGACTTAACATAACTAGATGGTACAGAGTCGAATCACAGCGAATATGTACGAATTAGAGGCTGAATCGTGCGAAAGTGAGCATAATTCGTGCAAAACGAGCAAAGTTGTTCATTGTGGTGCTGAATTGTGTTCAGCTACGATGACTTAACATAACTAGATGGTACAGAGTCGAATCACAGCGAATATGTACGAATTAGAGGCTGAATCGTGCGAAAGTGAGCATAATTCGTGCAAAACGAGCAAAGTTGTTCATTGTGGTGCTGAATTGTGCTCAGTTACGATGACTTAACATAACTAGATGGTACAGAGTCGAATCACAGCGGATATGGGCGAATTAGAGGCTGAATCGTGCGAAAATGAGCATAATTCGTGCAAAACGAGCAAAATTGTTCATTGTGGTGTTGAATTGTGCTCAGATAGGTTAACTTAACATGACTAGATAGTACGGAGTCGAATTACAGCGGCTATGTGCGATTTAGAGGCTGAATCGTGCGAAGATGAGCATAATTCGTTCAAAACGAGCAAAGTTGTTCATTGTGGTGCTGAATTGTGCTCAGTTACGATGACTTAACATAACTAGATGGTACAGAGTCGAATCACAGCGGATATGTGCGAATTAGAGGCTGAATCGTTCGAAAATGAGCATAATTCTTGCAAAACGAGCAAAATTGTTCACTGTGGTGTTGAATTGTGCTCAGATAGGATAACTTAACATAACTAGATTGTACAGAGTCGAATTACAGCGGATATGTGCGAATTAGAGGCTGAATCGTGCGAAAATGAGCATAATTCGTTCATTACGAGCAAAATTGTCCATTGTGGTGTCGAATTGTGCTGAGTTACGATAACTTAACATAACTAGATGGGACAGAGTCGAATCACAACGGATATGTGCGAATTAGAGGCTGAATCTTGCGTAAAATGAGCAAAATACGTTCATTACGAGCAAAATTGTTCATTGTGGTGTCGAATTGTGCTCAGTTGTGGTAACTTAACATAACTAGATGGTACAGAGTCGAATCACAGCGAATACGTGCGAATTAGAGGCTGAATCGTGCGAAAAAGAGCAAAATTCGTTCAAAACGAGCAAAATTCGTGCAAAACGAGCAAAATTGTTCATTGTGGTGTTGAATTGTGCTCAGATAGGATAACTTAACATAACTAGATAGTACAGAGTCGCATTACAGCGGATATGTGCGAATTAGAGGCTGAATCGTGCGAAAATGAGCATAATTCGTTCAAAACGAGCAAAGTTGTTCATTGTGGTCCTGAATTGTGCTCAGTTACGATGACTTAACATAACTAGATGGTACAGAGTCGAATCACAGCGGATATGTGCGAATTAGAGGCTGAATCGTGCGAAAATCAGCATAATTCGTGCAAAACGAGCAAAATTGTTCATTGTGGTGTTGAATTGTGCTCAGATAGGTTAACTTAACATAACTAGATAGTACAGAGTCGAATTACAGCGGATATGTGCGAATTAGAGGCTGAATCGTTCGAAAATGAGCATAATTCATGCAAAACGAGCAAAACTGTTCACTGTGGTGTTGAATTGTGCTCAGATAGGATAACATAACATAACTAGATAGTACAGAGTCGAATTACAGCGGATATGTGCGAATTAGAGGCTGAATCGTTCGAAAATGAGCAGAATTCGTGCAAAACGAGCAAAATTGTGCATTGTGGTGTTGAATTGTGCTCAGTTACGATAACTTAACATAACTAGATGGGACAGAGTCAAATCACAGCGGATATGTGCGAATTAGAGGCTGAATCGTGCGAAAAGGAGCAAAATACAATCATTACGTGCAAAATTGTTCATTGTGGTGTCGAATTGTGCTCAGTTACGATGACTTAACATAACTAGATGGTACAGAGTCGAATCACAGCGGATATGTGCGAATTAGAGGCTGAATCGTGCGAAAATGAGCATAATTCGTGCAAAACGAGCAAAATTGTTCATTGTGGTGTTGAATTGTGCTCAGATAGGTTAACTTAACATAACTAGATAGTACAGAGTCAAATTACAGCGGATATGTGCGAATTAGAGGCTGAATCGTTCGAAAATGAGCATAATTCTTGCAAAACGAGCAAAATTGTTCACTGTGGTGTTGAATTGTGCTCAGATAGGATAACATAACATAACTAGATAGTACAGAGTCGAATTACAGCGGATATGTGCGAATTAGAGGCTGAATCGTTCGAAAATGAGCAAAATTCGTTCAATACGAGCAAAATTCGTGCAAAACGAGCAAAACTGTTCATTGTGGTGTTGAATTGTGCTCAGATAGGATAACTTAACATAACTAGATAGTACAGAGTCGAATTACAGCGGATATGTGCGAATTAGAGCTGAATCGTGCGAAAATGAGCATAATTAGTTCAAAACGAGCAAAGTTGTTCATTGTGGTGCTGAATTGTGGTCAGCTACGATGACTTAACATAACTAGATGGTACAGAGTCGAATCACAGCGAATATGTGCGAATTAGATGCTGAATCGTGCGAAAATGAGCATAATACGTGCAAAACGAGCAAAATTGTTAATTGTGGTGTCGAATTGTGCTCAGTTACGATAACTTAACATAACTAGATAGTATAGAGTCGAAGTTCAGCGGATATGTACGAATTAGAGGCTGAATCGTGCGAAAATGAGCATAATTCGTGCAAAACGGGCAAAGTTGTTCATTGTGGTGCTGAATTGTGCTCAGTTACGATAACTTAACATAACCAGATGGTACAGAGTCGAATCGCAGCGGATATGTGCGAATTAGAGGCTGAATCGTGCGAAAATGAGCATAATTCGTGCAAAACGAGCAAAACTGTTCATTGTGGTGTTGAATTGTGCTCAGATAGGATAACTTAACATAACTAGATAGTACAGAGTCGAATTACAGCGGATATGTACGAATTAGAGGCTGAATCGTGCGAAAATGAGCATAATTCGTGCAAAACGGGCAAAGTTGTTCATTGTGGTGTTGAATTGTGCTTAGATAGGATAACATAACATAACTAGATAGTACAGAGTCGAATTACAGCGGATATGTGCGAATTAGAGGCTGAATCGTTCGAAAATGAGCAAAATTCGTTCAAAACGAGCAAAATTCGTGCAAAACGAGCAAAACTGTTCATTGTGGTGTTGAATTGTGCTCAGATAGGATAACTTAACATAACTAGATAGTACAGAGTCGAATTACAGCGGATATGTACGAATTAGAGGCTGAATCGTGCGAAAATGAGCATAATTCGTGCAAAACGGGCAAAGTTGTTCATTGTGGTGTTGAATTGTGCTCAGATAGGTTAACTTAACATAACTAGATAGTACAGAGTCGAATTACAGCGGATATGTGCGAATTAGAGGCTGAATCGTTCGAAAATGAGCATAATTCTTGCAAAACGAGCAAAATTGTTCACTGTGGTGTTGAATTGTGCTCAGATAGGATAACATAACATAACTAGATAGTACAGAGTCGAATTACAGCGGATATGTGCGAATTAGAGGCTGAATCGTTCGAAAATGAGCAAAATTCGTTCAAAACGAGCAAAATTCGTGCAAAACGAGCAAAACTGTTCATTGTGGTGTTGAATTGTGCTCAGATAGGATAACTTAACATAACTAGATTGTACAGAGTCGAATTACAGCGGATATGTGCGAATTAGAGGCTGAATCGTGCGAAAATGAGCATAATTCGTTCATTACGAGCAAAATTGTCCATTGTGGTGTCGAATTGTGCTGAGTTACGATAACTTAACATAACTAGATGGGACAGAGTCGAATCACAACGGATATGTGCGAATTAGAGGCTGAATCTTGCGTAAAATGAGCAAAATACGTTCATTACGAGCAAAGTTGTTCATTGTGGTCCTGAATTGTGCTCAGTTACGATGACTTAACATAACTAGATGGTACAGAGTCGAATCACAGCGGATATGTGCGAATTAGAGGCTGAATCGTGCGAAAATGAGCATAATTCGTGCAAAACGAGCAAAATTGTTCATTGCGGTGCTGAATTGTGCTCAGTTACGATAACATAACATAACCAGATGGTACAGAGTCGAATCACAGCGGATATGTGCGAATTAGAGGCTGAATCGTGCGAAAATGAGCATAATTCGTGCAAAACGAGCAAAATTGTTCATTGTGGTGTCGAATTGTGCTCAGTTGTGGTAACTCAACATAACTAGATGGTACAGAGTATAATAACAGCGAATATGTGCGAATTAGATGCTGAATCGTGCGAAAATGAGCATAATTCGTGCAAAACGAGCAAAGTTGTTCATTTTGGTGCTGAATTGTGCTCAGTTACGATGACTTAACATAACTAGATGGTACAGAGTCGACTCAAAGCGGATATGTGGGAATTAGAGTCTGAATCGTGCGAAAATGAGCATAATTCGTGCAAAACGGGCAAAGTTGTTCATTGTGGTGTTGAATTGTGCTCAGATAGGATAACTTAACATAACTAGATAGTACAGAGTCGAATTACAGCGGATATGTACGAATTAGAGGCTGAATCGTGCGAAAATGAGCATAATTCGTGCAAAACGGGCAAAGTTGTTCATTGTGGTGCTGAATTGTGCTCAGATAGGATAACTTAACATAACTAGATGGTACAGAGTCGACTCAAAGCGGATATGTGCGAATTAGAGTCTGAATCGTGCGAAAATGAGCAAAATACAATCATTACGTGCAAAATTGTTCATTGTGGTGTCGAATTGTGCTCAGTTACGATGACTTAACATAACTAGATGGTACAGAGTCGAATCACAGCGGATATGTGCGAATTAGAGGCTGAATCGTGCGAAAATGAGCATAATTCGTGCAAAACGAGCAAAATTGTTCATTGTGGTGTTGAATTGTGCTCAGATAGGTTAACTTAACATAACTAGATAGTACAGAGTCAAATTACAGCGGATATGTGCGAATTAGAGGCTGAATCGTTCGAAAATGAGCATAATTCTTGCAAAACGAGCAAAATTGTTCACTGTGGTGTTGAATTGTGCTCAGATAGGATAACATAACATAACTAGATAGTACAGAGTCGAATTACAGCGGATATGTGCGAATTAGAGGCTGAATCGTTCGAAAATGAGCAAAATTCGTTCAATACGAGCAAAATTCGTGCAAAACGAGCAAAACTGTTCATTGTGGTGTTGAATTGTGCTCAGATAGGATAACTTAACATAACTAGATAGTACAGAGTCGAATTACAGCGGATATGTGCGAATTAGAGCTGAATCGTGCGAAAATGAGCATAATTAGTTCAAAACGAGCAAAGTTGTTCATTGTGGTGCTGAATTGTGGTCAGCTACGATGACTTAACATAACTAGATGGTACAGAGTCGAATCACAGCGAATATGTGCGAATTAGATGCTGAATCGTGCGAAAATGAGCATAATACGTGCAAAACGAGCAAAATTGTTAATTGTGGTGTCGAATTGTGCTCAGTTACGATAACTTAACATAACTAGATAGTATAGAGTCGAAGTTCAGCGGATATGTACGAATTAGAGGCTGAATCGTGCGAAAATGAGCATAATTCGTGCAAAACGGGCAAAGTTGTTCATTGTGGTGCTGAATTGTGCTCAGTTACGATAACTTAACATAACCAGATGGTACAGAGTCGAATCGCAGCGGATATGTGCGAATTAGAGGCTGAATCGTGCGAAAATGAGCATAATTCGTGCAAAACGAGCAAAACTGTTCATTGTGGTGTTGAATTGTGCTCAGATAGGATAACTTAACATAACTAGATAGTACAGAGTCGAATTACAGCGGATATGTACGAATTAGAGGCTGAATCGTGCGAAAATGAGCATAATTCGTGCAAAACGGGCAAAGTTGTTCATTGTGGTGTTGAATTGTGCTCAGATAGGATAACATAACATAACTAGATAGTACAGAGTCGAATTACAGCGGATATGTGCGAATTAGAGGCTGAATCGTTCGAAAATGAGCAAAATTCGTTCAAAACGAGCAAAATTCGTGCAAAACGAGCAAAACTGTTCATTGTGGTGTTGAATTGTGCTCAGATAGGATAACTTAACATAACTAGATAGTACAGAGTCGAATTACAGCGGATATGTACGAATTAGAGGCTGAATCGTGCGAAAATGAGCATAATTCGTGCAAAACGGGCAAAGTTGTTCATTGTGGTGTTGAATTGTGCTCAGATAGGTTAACTTAACATAACTAGATAGTACAGAGTCGAATTACAGCGGATATGTGCGAATTAGAGGCTGAATCGTTCGAAAATGAGCATAATTCTTGCAAAACGAGCAAAATTGTTCACTGTGGTGTTGAATTGTGCTCAGATAGGATAACATAACATAACTAGATAGTACAGAGTCGAATTACAGCGGATATGTGCGAATTAGAGGCTGAATCGTTCGAAAATGAGCAAAATTCGTTCAAAACGAGCAAAATTCGTGCAAAACGAGCAAAACTGTTCATTGTGGTGTTGAATTGTGCTCAGATAGGATAACTTAACATAACTAGATAGTACAGAGTCGAATTACAGCGGATATGTGCGAATTAGAGCTGAATCGTGCGAAAATGAGCATAATTAGTTCAAAACGAGCAAAGTTGTTCATTGTGGTGCTGAATTGTGGTCAGCTACGATGACTTAACATAACTAGATGGTACAGAGTCGAATCACAGCGAATATGTGCGAATTAGATGCTGAATCGTGCGAAAATGTGCATAATACGTGCAAAACGAGCAAAATTGTTAATTGTGGTGTCGAATTGTGCTCAGTTACGATAACTTAACATAACTAGATAGTACAGAGTCGAAGTACAGCGGATATGTACGAATTAGAGGCTGAATCGTGCGAAAATGAGCATAATTCGTGCAAAACGGGCAAAGTTGTTCATTGTGGTGCTGAATTGTGCTCAGTTACGATAACTTAACATACCCAGATGGTACAGAGTCGAATCGCAGCGGATATGTGCGAATTAGAGGCTGAATCGTGCGAAAATGAGCATAATTCGTGCAAAACGAGCAAAACTGTTCATTGTGGTGTTGAATTGTGCTCAGATAGGATAACTTAACATAACTAGATAGTACAGAGTCGAATTACAGCGGATATGTACGAATTAGAGGCTGAATCGTGCGAAAATGAGCATAATTCGTGCAAAACGGGCAAAGTTGTTCATTGTGGTGTTGAATTGTGCTCAGATAGGATAACTTAACATAACTAGATAGTACAGAGTCGAATTACAGCGGATATGTACGAATTAGAGGCTGAATCGTGCGAAAATGAGCATAATTCGTGCAAAACGGGCAAAGTTGTTCATTGTGGTGTTGAATTGTGCTCAGATAGGATAACATAACATAACTAGATAGTACAGAGTCGAATTACAGCGGATATGTGCGAATTAGAGGCTGAATCGTTCGAAAATGAGCAAAATTCGTTCAAAACGAGCAAAATTTGTGCAAAACGAGCAAAACTGTTCATTGTGGTGTTGAATTGTGCTCAGATAGGATAACTTGACATAACTAGATAGTACAGAGTCGAATTACAGCGGATATGTGCGAATTAGAGCTGAATCGTGCGAAAATGAGCATAATTCGTTCAAAACGAACAGAGTTGTTCATTGTGGTGCTGAATTGTGCTGAGTTACGATGACTTAACATAACTAGATAGTACAGAGTCGAATCACAGCGGATATGTGCGAATTACAGGCTGAATCGTGCGGAAATGAGCATAATTAGTTCAAAACGAGCAAAGTTGTTCATTGTGGCGCTGAATTGTGCTCAGCTACGATGACTTAACATAATTAGATGGTACAGAGTCGAATCACAGCGAATATGTGTGAATTAGATGCTGAATCGTGCGAAAATGAGCATAATTCGTGCAAAACGAGCAAAGTTGTTCATTGTGGTGCTGAATTGTGCTCAGTTACGATGACTTAACATAACTAGATGGTACAGAGTCGAATCACAGCGGATATGGGCGAATTAGAGGCTGAATCGTGCGAAAATGAGCATAATTCGTGCAAAACGAGCAAAATTGTTCATTGTGGTGTTGAATTGTGCTCAGATAGGTTAACTTAACATGACTAGATAGTACGGAGTCGAATTACAGCGGCTATGTGCGATTTAGAGGCTGAATCGTTCGAAAATGAGCATAATTCTTGCAAAACGAGCAAAATTGTTCACTGTGGTGTTGAATTGTGCTCAGATAGGATAACATAACATAACTATATAGTACAGAGTCGAATTACAGCGGATATGTGCGAATTAGAGACTGAATCGTTCGAAAATGAGCAAAATTCGTTCAATACGAGCAAAATTCGTGCAAAACGAGCAAAACTGTTCATTGTGGTGTTGAATTGTGCTCAGATAGGATAACTTAACATAACTAGATGGGACAGAGTCGAATCACAACGGATATGTGCGAATTAGAGGCTGAATCTTGCGTAAAATGAGCAAAATACGTTCATTACGAGCAAAATTGTTCATTGTGGTGTCGAATTGTGCTCAGTTGTGGTAACTTAACATAACTAGATGGTACAGAGTCGAATCACAGCGAATACGTGCGAATTAGAGGCTGAATCGTGCGAAAAAGAGCAAAATTCGTTCAAAACGAGCAAAATTCGTGCAAAACGAGCAAAATTGTTCATTGTGGTGTTGAATTGTGCTCAGATAGGATAACTTAACATAACTAGATAGTACAGAGTCGCATTACAGCGGATATGTGCGAATTAGAGGCTGAATCGTGCGAAAATGAGCATAATTCGTTCAAAACGAGCAAAGTTGTTCATTGTGGTCCTGAATTGTGCTCAGTTACGATGACTTAACATAACTAGATGGTACAGAGTCGAATCACAGCGGATATGTGCGAATTAGAGGCTGAATCGTGCGAAAATGAGCATAATTCGTGCAAAACGAGCAAAATTGCTCATTGTGGTGTCGAATTGTGCTCAGATAGGTTAACTTAACATAACTAGATAGTACAGAGTCGAATTACAGCGGATATGTGCGAATTAGAGGCTGAATCGTTCGAAAATGAGCATAATTCTTGCAAAACGAGCAAAACTGCTCACTGTGGTGTTGAATTGTGCTCAGATAGGATAACATAACATAACTAGATAGTACAGAGTCGAATTACAGCGGATATGTGCGAATTAGAGGCTGAATCGTTCGAAAATGAGCAAAATTCGTGCAAAACGAGCAAAATTGTTCATTGTGGTGTCGAATTGTGCTCAGTTACGATAACTTAACATAACTAGATAGTACAGAGTCGAAGTACAGCGGATATGTACGAATTAGAGGCTGAATCGTGCGAAAATGAGCATAATTCGTGCAAAACGGGCAAAGTTGTTCATTGCGGTGCTGAATTGTGCTCAGTTACGATAACTTAACATAACCAGATGGTACAGAGTCGAATCACAGCGGATATGTGCGAATTAGAGGCTGAATCGTTCGAAAATGAGCATAATTCTTGCAAAACGAGCAAAATTGTTCACTGTGGTGTTGAATTGTGCTCAGATAGGATAACATAACATAACTATATAGTACAGAGTCGAATTACAGCGGATATGTGCGAATTAGAGACTGAATCGTTCGAAAATGAGCAAAATTCGTTCAAAACGAGCAAAATTCGTGCAAAACGAGCAAAACTGTTCATTGTGGTGTTGAATTGTGCTCAGATAGGATAACTTAACATAACTAGATGGGACAGAGTCGAATCACAACGGATATGTGCGAATTAGAGGCAGAATCGTTCGAAAATGAGCAAAATTCGTTCAAAACGAGCAAAATTCGTGCAAAACGAGCAAAACTGTTCATTGTGGTGTTGGATTGTGCTCAGATAGGATAACTTAACATAACTAGATAGTACAGAGTCGAATTACAGCGGATATGTGCGAATTAGAGGCTGAATCGTGCGAAAATGAGCATAATTCGTTCAAAACGAGCAGAGTTGTTCATTGTGGTGCTGAATTGTGCTCAGCTAGGATGACTTAACATAACTAGATGGTACAGAGTCGAATCACAGCGAATATGTACGAATTAGAGGCTGAATCGTGCGAAAGTGAGCATAATTCGTGCAAAACGAGCAAAGTTGTTCATTGTGGTGCTGAATTGTGCTCAGCTACGATGACTTAACATAACTAGATGGTACAGAGTCGAATCACAGCGAATATGTACGAATTAGAGGCTGAATCGTGCGAAAGTGAGCATAATTCGTGCAAAACGAGCAAAGTTGTTCATTGTGGTGCTGAATTGTGCTCAGTTACGATGACTTAACATAACTAGATGGTACAGAGTCGAATCACAGCGGATATGGGCGAATTAGAGGCTGAATCGTGCGAAAATGAGCATAATTCGTGCAAAACGAGCAAAATTGTTCATTGTGGTGTTGAATTGTGCTCAGATAGGTTAACTTAACATGACTAGATAGTACGGAGTCGAATTACAGCGGCTATGTGCGATTTAGAGGCTGAATCGTGCGAAGATGAGCATAATTCGTTCAAAACGAGCAAAGTTGTTCATTGTGGTGCTGAATTGTGCTCAGTTACGATGACTTAACATAACTAGATGGTACAGAGTCGAATCACAGCGGATATGTGCGAATTAGAGGCTGAATCGTTCGAAAATGAGCATAATTCTTGCAAAACGAGCAAAATTGTTCACTGTGGTGTTGAATTGTGCTCAGATAGGATAACTTAACATAACTAGATTGTACAGAGTCGAATTACAGCGGATATGTGCGAATTAGAGGCTGAATCGTGCGAAAATGAGCATAATTCGTTCATTACGAGCAAAATTGTCCATTGTGGTGTCGAATTGTGCTGAGTTACGATAACTTAACATAACTAGATGGGACAGAGTCGAATCACAACGGATATGTGCGAATTAGAGGCTGAATCTTGCGTAAAATGAGCAAAATACGTTCATTACGAGCAAAATTGTTCATTGTGGTGTCGAATTGTGCTCAGTTGTGGTAACTTAACATAACTAGATGGTACAGAGTCGAATCACAGCGAATACGTGCGAATTAGAGGCTGAATCGTGCGAAAAAGAGCAAAATTCGTTCAAAACGAGCGAAATTCGTGCAAAACGAGCAAAATTGTTCATTGTGGTGTTGAATTGTGCTCAGATAGGATAACTTAACATAACTAGATAGTACAGAGTCGCATTACAGCGGATATGTGCGAATTAGAGGCTGAATCGTGCGAAAATGAGCATAATTCGTTCAAAACGAGCAAAGTTGTTCATTGTGGTCCTGAATTGTGCTCAGATAGGATAACATAACATAACTAGATAGTACAGAGTCGAATTACAGCGGATATGTGCGAATTAGAGGCTGAATCGTTCGAAAATGAGCAAAATTCGTTCAATACGAGCAAAATTCGTGCAAAACGAGCAAAACTGTTCATTGTGGTGTTGAATTGTGCTCAGATAGGATAACTTAACATAACTAGATAGTACAGAGTCGAATTACAGCGGATATGTGCGAATTAGAGCTGAATCGTGCGAAAATGAGCATAATTAGTTCAAAACGAGCAAAGTTGTTCATTGTGGTGCTGAATTGTGGTCAGCTACGATGACTTAACATAACTAGATGGTACAGAGTCGAATCACAGCGAATATGTGCGAATTAGATGCTGAATCGTGCGAAAATGAGCATAATACGTGCAAAACGAGCAAAATTGTTAATTGTGGTGTCGAATTGTGCTCAGTTACGATAACTTAACATAACTAGATAGTGTAGAGTCGAAGTTCAGCGGATATGTACGAATTAGAGGCTGAATCGTGCGAAAATGAGCATAATTCGTGCAAAACGGGCAAAGTTGTTCATTGTGGTGCTGAATTGTGCTCAGTTACGATAACTTAACATAACCAGATGGTACAGAGTCGAATCGCAGCGGATATGTGCGAATTAGAGGCTGAATCGTGCGAAAATGAGCATAATTCGTGCAAAACGAGCAAAACTGTTCATTGTGGTGTTGAATTGTGCTCAGATAGGATAACTTAACATAACTAGATAGTACAGAGTCGAATTACAGCGGATATGTACGAATTAGAGGCTGAATCGTGCGAAAATGAGCATAATTCGTGCAAAACGGGCAAAGTTGTTCATTGTGGTGTTGAATTGTGCTCAGATAGGATAACATAACATAACTAGATAGTACAGAGTCGAATTACAGCGGATATGTGCGAATTAGAGGCTGAATCGTTCGAAAATGAGCAAAATTCGTTCAAAACGAGCAAAATTCGTGCAAAACGAGCAAAACTGTTCATTGTGGTGTTGAATTGTGCTCAGATAGGATAACTTAACATAACTAGATAGTACAGAGTCGAATTACAGCGGATATGTACGAATTAGAGGCTGAATCGTGCGAAAATGAGCATAATTCGTGCAAAACGGGCAAAGTTGTTCATTGTGGTGTTGAATTGTGCTCAGATAGGTTAACTTAACATAACTAGATAGTACAGAGTCGAATTACAGCGGATATGTGCGAATTAGAGGCTGAATCGTTCGAAAATGAGCATAATTCTTGCAAAACGAGCAAAATTGTTCACTGTGGTGTTGAATTGTGCTCAGATAGGATAACATAACATAACTAGATAGTACAGAGTCGAATTACAGCGGATATGTGCGAATTAGAGGCTGAATCGTTCGAAAATGAGCAAAATTCGTTCAAAACGAGCAAAATTCGTGCAAAACGAGCAAAACTGTTCATTGTGGTGTTGAATTGTGCTCAGATAGGATAACTTAACATAACTAGATAGTACAGAGTCGAATTACAGCGGATATGTGCGAATTAGAGCTGAATCGTGCGAAAATGAGCATAATTAGTTCAAAACGAGCAAAGTTGTTCATTGTGGTGCTGAATTGTGGTCAGCTACGATGACTTAACATAACTAGATGGTACAGAGTCGAATCACAGCGAATATGTGCGAATTAGATGCTGAATCGTGCGAAAATGTGCATAATACGTGCAAAACGAGCAAAATTGTTAATTGTGGTGTCGAATTGTGCTCAGTTACGATAACTTAACATAACTAGATAGTACAGAGTCGAAGTACAGCGGATATGTACGAATTAGAGGCTGAATCGTGCGAAAATGAGCATAATTCGTGCAAAACGGGCAAAGTTGTTCATTGTGGTGCTGAATTGTGCTCAGTTCCGATAACTTAACATACCCAGATGGTACAGAGTCGAATCGCAGCGGATATGTGCGAATTAGAGGCTGAATCGTGCGAAAATGAGCATAATTCGTGCAAAACGAGCAAAACTGTTCATTGTGGTGTTGAATTGTGCTCAGATAGGATAACTTAACATAACTAGATAGTACAGAGTCGAATTACAGCGGATATGTACGAATTAGAGGCTGAATCGTGCGAAAATGAGCATAATTCGTGCAAAACGGGCAAAGTTGTTCATTGTGGTGTTGAATTGTGCTCAGATAGGATAACTTAACATAACTAGATAGTACAGAGTCGAATTACAGCGGATATGTACGAATTAGAGGCTGAATCGTGCGAAAATGAGCATAATTCGTGCAAAACGGGCAAAGTTGTTCATTGTGGTGTTGAATTGTGCTCAGATAGGATAACATAACATAACTAGATAGTACAGAGTCGAATTACAGCGGATATGTGCGAATTAGAGGCTGAATCGTTCGAAAATGAGCAAAATTCGTTCAAAACGAGCAAAATTTGTGCAAAACGAGCAAAACTGTTCATTGTGGTGTTGAATTGTGCTCAGATAGGATAACTTGACATAACTAGATAGTACAGAGTCGAATTACAGCGGATATGTGCGAATTAGAGCTGAATCGTGCGAAAATGAGCATAATTCGTTCAAAACGAACAGAGTTGTTCATTGTGGTGCTGAATTGTGCTGAGTTACGATGACTTAACATAACTAGATAGTACAGAGTCGAATCACAGCGGATATGTGCGAATTACAGGCTGAATCGTGCGGAAATGAGCATAATTAGTTCAAAACGAGCAAAGTTGTTCATTGTGGCGCTGAATTGTGCTCAGCTACGATGACTTAACATAATTAGATGGTACAGAGTCGAATCACAGCGAATATGTGTGAATTAGATGCTGAATCGTGCGAAAATGAGCATAATTCGTGCAAAACGAGCAAAGTTGTTCATTGTGGTGCTGAATTGTGCTCAGTTACGATGACTTAACATAACTAGATGGTACAGAGTCGAATCACAGCGGATATGGGCGAATTAGAGGCTGAATCGTGCGAAAATGAGCATAATTCGTGCAAAACGAGCAAAATTGTTCATTGTGGTGTTGAATTGTGCTCAGATAGGTTAACTTAACATGACTAGATAGTACGGAGTCGAATTACAGCGGCTATGTGCGATTTAGAGGCTGAATCGTTCGAAAATGAGCATAATTCTTGCAAAACGAGCAAAATTGTTCACTGTGGTGTTGAATTGTGCTCAGATAGGATAACATAACATAACTATATAGTACAGAGTCGAATTACAGCGGATATGTGCGAATTAGAGACTGAATCGTTCGAAAATGAGCAAAATTCGTTCAATACGAGCAAAATTCGTGCAAAACGAGCAAAACTGTTCATTGTGGTGTTGAATTGTGCTCAGATAGGATAACTTAACATAACTAGATGGGACAGAGTCGAATCACAACGGATATGTGCGAATTAGAGGCTGAATCTTGCGTAAAATGAGCAAAATACGTTCATTACGAGCAAAATTGTTCATTGTGGTGTCGAATTGTGCTCAGTTGTGGTAACTTAACATAACTAGATGGTACAGAGTCGAATCACAGCGAATACGTGCGAATTAGAGGCTGAATCGTGCGAAAAAGAGCAAAATTCGTTCAAAACGAGCAAAATTCGTGCAAAACGAGCAAAATTGTTCATTGTGGTGTTGAATTGTGCTCAGATAGGATAACTTAACATAACTAGATAGTACAGAGTCGCATTACAGCGGATATGTGCGAATTAGAGGCTGAATCGTGCGAAAATGAGCATAATTCGTTCAAAACGAGCAAAGTTGTTCATTGTGGTCCTGAATTGTGCTCAGTTACGATGACTTAACATAACTAGATGGTACAGAGTCGAATCACAGCGGATATGTGCGAATTAGAGGCTGAATCGTGCGAAAATGAGCATAATTCGTGCAAAACGAGCAAAATTGTTCATTGTGGTGTTGAATTGTGCTCAGATAGGTTAACTTAACATAACTAGATAGTACAGAGTCAAATTACAGCGGATATGTGCGAATTAGAGGCTGAATCGTTCGAAAATGAGCATAATTCTTGCAAAACGAGCAAAATTGTTCACTGTGGTGTTGAATTGTGCTCAGATAGGATAACATAACATAACTAGATAGTACAGAGTCGAATTACAGCGGATATGTGCGAATTAGAGGCTGAATCGTTCGAAAATGAGCAAAATTCGTTCAATACGAGCAAAATTCGTGCAAAACGAGCAAAACTGTTCATTGTGGTGTTGAATTGTGCTCAGATAGGATAACTTAACATAACTAGATAGTACAGAGTCGAATTACAGCGGATATGTGCGAATTAGAGCTGAATCGTGCGAAAATGAGCATAATTAGTTCAAAACGAGCAAAGTTGTTCATTGTGGTGCTGAATTGTGGTCAGCTACGATGACTTAACATAACTAGATGGTACAGAGTCGAATCACAGCGAATATGTGCGAATTAGATGCTGAGTCGTGCGAAAATGAGCATAATACGTGCAAAACGAGCAAAATTGTTAATTGTGGTGTCGAATTGTGCTCAGTTACGATAACTTAACATAACTAGATAGTGTAGAGTCGAAGTTCAGCGGATATGTACGAATTAGAGGCTGAATCGTGCGAAAATGAGCATAATTCGTGCAAAACGGGCAAAGTTGTTCATTGTGGTGCTGAATTGTGCTCAGTTACGATAACTTAACATAACCAGATGGTACAGAGTCGAATCGCAGCGGATATGTGCGAATTAGAGGCTGAATCGTGCGAAAATGAGCATAATTCGTGCAAAACGAGCAAAACTGTTCATTGTGGTGTTGAATTGTGCTCAGATAGGATAACTTAACATAACTAGATAGAACAGAGTCGAATTACAGCGGATATGTACGAATTAGAGGCTGAATCGTGCGAAAATGAGCATAATTCGTGCAAAACGGGCAAAGTTGTTCATTGTGGTGTTGAATTGTGCTCAGATAGGATAACATAACATAACTAGATAGTACAGAGTCGAATTACAGCGGATATGTGCGAATTAGAGGCTGAATCGTTCGAAAATGAGCAAAATTCGTTCAAAACGAGCAAAATTCGTGCAAAACGAGCAAAACTGTTCATTGTGGTGTTGAATTGTGCTCAGATAGGATAACTTAACATAACTAGATAGTACAGAGTCGAATTACAGCGGATATGTACGAATTAGAGGCTGAATCGTGCGAAAATGAGCATAATTCGTGCAAAACGGGCAAAGTTGTTCATTGTGGTGTTGAATTGTGCTCAGATAGGTTAACTTAACATAACTAGATAGTACAGAGTCGAATTACAGCGGATATGTGCGAATTAGAGGCTGAATCGTTCGAAAATGAGCATAATTCTTGCAAAACGAGCAAAATTGTTCACTGTGGTGTTGAATTGTGCTCAGATAGGATAACATAACATAACTAGATAGTACAGAGTCGAATTACAGCGGATATGTGCGAATTAGAGGCTGAATCGTTCGAAAATGAGCAAAATTCGTTCAAAACGAGCAAAATTCGTGCAAAACGAGCAAAACTGTTCATTGTGGTGTTGAATTGTGCTCAGATAGGATAACTTAACATAACTAGATAGTACAGAGTCGAATTACAGCGGATATGTGCGAATTAGAGCTGAATCGTGCGAAAATGAGCATAATTAGTTCAAAACGAGCAAAGTTGTTCATTGTGGTGCTGAATTGTGGTCAGCTACGATGACTTAACATAACTAGATGGTACAGAGTCGAATCACAGCGAATATGTGCGAATTAGATGCTGAATCGTGCGAAAATGTGCATAATACGTGCAAAACGAGCAAAATTGTTAATTGTGGTGTCGAATTGTGCTCAGTTACGATAACTTAACATAACTAGATAGTACAGAGTCGAAGTACAGCGGATATGTACGAATTAGAGGCTGAATCGTGCGAAAATGAGCATAATTCGTGCAAAACGGGCAAAGTTGTTCATTGTGGTGCTGAATTGTGCTCAGTTACGATAACTTAACATACCCAGATGGTACAGAGTCGAATCGCAGCGGATATGTGCGAATTAGAGGCTGAATCGTGCGAAAATGAGCATAATTCGTGCAAAACGAGCAAAACTGTTCATTGTGGTGTTGAATTGTGCTCAGATAGGATAACTTAACATAACTAGATAGTACAGAGTCGAATTACAGCGGATATGTACGAATTAGAGGCTGAATCGTGCGAAAATGAGCATAATTCGTGCAAAACGGGCAAAGTTGTTCATTGTGGCGTTGAATTGTGCTCAGATAGGATAACTTAACATAACTAGATAGTACAGAGTCGAATTACAGCGGATATGTACGAATTAGAGGCTGAATCGTGCGAAAATGAGCATAATTCGTGCAAAACGGGCAAAGTTGTTCATTGTGGTGTTGAATTGTGCTCAGATAGGATAACATAACATAACTAGATAGTACAGAGTCGAATTACAGCGGATATGTGCGAATTAGAGGCTGAATCGTTCGAAAATGAGCAAAATTCGTTCAAAACGAGCAAAATTTGTGCAAAACGAGCAAAACTGTTCATTGTGGTGTTGAATTGTGCTCAGATAGGATAACTTGACATAACTAGATAGTACAGAGTCGAATTACAGCGGATATGTGCGAATTAGAGCTGAATCGTGCGAAAATGAGCATAATTCGTTCAAAACGAACAGAGTTGTTCATTGTGGTGCTGAATTGTGCTGAGTTACGATGACTTAACATAACTAGATAGTACAGAGTCGAATCACAGCGGATATGTGCGAATTACAGGCTGAATCGTGCGGAAATGAGCATAATTAGTTCAAAACGAGCAAAGTTGTTCATTGTGGCGCTGAATTGTGCTCAGCTACGATGACTTAACATAATTAGATGGTACAGAGTCGAATCACAGCGAATATGTGTGAATTAGATGCTGAATCGTGCGAAAATGAGCATAATTCGTGCAAAACGAGCAAAGTTGTTCATTGTGGTGCTGAATTGTGCTCAGTTACGATGACTTAACATAACTAGATGGTACAGAGTCGAATCACAGCGGATATGGGCGAATTAGAGGCTGAATCGTGCGAAAATGAGCATAATTCGTGCAAAACGAGCAAAATTGTTCATTGTGGTGTTGAATTGTGCTCAGATAGGTTAACTTAACATGACTAGATAGTACGGAGTCGAATTACAGCGGCTATGTGCGATTTAGAGGCTGAATCGTTCGAAAATGAGCATAATTCTTGCAAAACGAGCAAAATTGTTCACTGTGGTGTTGAATTGTGCTCAGATAGGATAACATAACATAACTATATAGTACAGAGTCGAATTACAGCGGATATGTGCGAATTAGAGACTGAATCGTTCGAAAATGAGCAAAATTCGTTCAATACGAGCAAAATTCGTGCAAAACGAGCAAAACTGTTCATTGTGGTGTTGAATTGTGCTCAGATAGGATAACTTAACATAACTAGATGGGACAGAGTCGAATCACAACGGATATGTGCGAATTAGAGGCTGAATCTTGCGTAAAATGAGCAAAATACGTTCATTACGAGCAAAATTGTTCATTGTGGTGTCGAATTGTGCTCAGTTGTGGTAACTTAACATAACTAGATGGTACAGAGTCGAATCACAGCGAATACGTGCGAATTAGAGGCTGAATCGTGCGAAAAAGAGCAAAATTCGTTCAAAACGAGCAAAATTCGTGCAAAACGAGCAAAATTGTTCATTGTGGTGTTGAATTGTGCTCAGATAGGATAACTTAACATAACTAGATAGTACAGAGTCGCATTACAGCGGATATGTGCGAATTAGAGGCTGAATCGTGCGAAAATGAGCATAATTCGTTCAAAACGAGCAAAGTTGTTCATTGTGGTCCTGAATTGTGCTCAGTTACGATGACTTAACATAACTAGATGGTACAGAGTCGAATCACAGCGGATATGTGCGAATTAGAGGCTGAATCGTGCGAAAATGAGCATAATTCGTGCAAAACGAGCAAAATTGCTCATTGTGGTGTCGAATTGTGCTCAGATAGGTTAACTTAACATAACTAGATAGTACAGAGTCGAATTACAGCGGATATGTGCGAATTAGAGGCTGAATCGTTCGAAAATGAGCATAATTCTTGCAAAACGAGCAAAACTGCTCACTGTGGTGTTGAATTGTGCTCAGATAGGATAACATAACATAACTAGATAGTACAGAGTCGAATTACAGCGGATATGTGCGAATTAGAGGCTGAATCGTTCGAAAATGAGCAAAATTCGTGCAAAACGAGCAAAATTGTTCATTGTGGTGTCGAATTGTGCTCAGTTACGATAACTTAACATAACTAGATAGTACAGAGTCGAAGTACAGCGGATATGTACGAATTAGAGGCTGAATCGTGCGAAAATGAGCATAATTCGTGCAAAACGGGCAAAGTTGTTCATTGCGGTGCTGAATTGTGCTCAGTTACGATAACTTAACATAACCAGATGGTACAGAGTCGAATCACAGCGGATATGTGCGAATTAGAGGCTGAATCGTTCGAAAATGAGCATAATTCTTGCAAAACGAGCAAAATTGTTCACTGTGGTGTTGAATTGTGCTCAGATAGGATAACATAACATAACTATATAGTACAGAGTCGAATTACAGCGGATATGTGCGAATTAGAGACTGAATCGTTCGAAAATGAGCAAAATTCGTTCAAAACGAGCAAAATTCGTGCAAAACGAGCAAAACTGTTCATTGTGGTGTTGAATTGTGCTCAGATAGGATAACTTAACATAACTAGATGGGACAGAGTCGAATCACAACGGATATGTGCGAATTAGAGGCTGAATCTTGCGTAAAATGAGCAAAATACGTTCATTACGAGCAAAATTGTTCATTGTGGTGTCGAATTGTGCTCAGTTGTGGTAACTTAACATAACTAGATGGTACAGAGTCGAATCACAGCGAATACGTGCGAATTAGAGGCTGAATCGTGCGAAAAAGAGCAAAATTCGTTCAAAACGAGCAAAATTCGTGCAAAACGAGCAAAATTGTTCATTGTGGTGTTGAATTGTGCTCAGATAGGATAACTTAACATAACTAGATAGTACAGAGTCGCATTACAGCGGATATGTGCGAATTAGAGGCTGAATCGTGCGAAAATGAGCATAATTCGTTCAAAACGAGCAAAGTTGTTCATTGTGGTCCTGAATTGTGCTCAGTTACGATGACTTAACATAACTAGATGGTACAGAGTCGAATCACAGCGGATATGTGCGAATTAGAGGCTGAATCGTGCGAAAATGAGCATAATTCGTGCAAAACGAGCAAAATTGCTCATTGTGGTGTCGAATTGTGCTCAGATAGGTTAACTTAACATAACTAGATAGTACAGAGTCGAATTACAGCGGATATGTGCGAATTAGAGGCTGAATCGTTCGAAAATGAGCATAATTCTTGCAAAACGAGCAAAACTGCTCACTGTGGTGTTGAATTGTGCTCAGATAGGATAACATAACATAACTAGATAGTACAGAGTCGAATTACAGCGGATATGTGCGAATTAGAGGCTGAATCGTTCGAAAATGAGCAAAATTCGTGCAAAACGAGCAAAATTGTTCATTGTGGTGTCGAATTGTGCTCAGTTACGATAACTTAACATAACTAGATAGTACAGAGTCGAAGTACAGCGGATATGTACGAATTAGAGGCTGAATCGTGCGAAAATGAGCATAATTCGTGCAAAACGGGCAAAGTTGTTCATTGCGGTGCTGAATTGTGCTCAGTTACGATAACTTAACATAACCAGATGGTACAGAGTCGAATCACAGCGGATATGTGCGAATTAGAGGCTGAATCGTGCGAAAATGAGCATAATTCGTGCAAAACGAGCAAAGTTGTTCATTGTGGTGCTGAATTGTGCTCAGCTACGATGACTTAACATAACTAGATGGTACAGAGTCGAATCACAGCGAATATGTACGAATTAGAGGCTGAATCGTGCGAAAGTGAGCATAATTCGTGCAAAACGAGCAAAGTTGTTCATTGTGGTGCTGAATTGTGCTCAGTTACGATGACTTAACATAACTAGATGGTACAGAGTCGAATCACAGCGGATATGGGCGAATTAGAGGCTGAATCGTGCGAAAATGAGCATAATTCGTGCAAAACGAGCAAAATTGTTCATTGTGGTGTTGAATTGTGCTCAGATAGGTTAACTTAACATGACTAGATAGTACGGAGTCGAATTACAGCGGCTATGTGCGATTTAGAGGCTGAATCGTGCGAAGATGAGCATAATTCGTTCAAAACGAGCAAAGTTGTTCATTGTGGTGCTGAATTGTGCTCAGTTACGATGACTTAACATAACTAGATGGTACAGAGTCGAATCACAGCGGATATGTGCGAATTAGAGGCTGAATCGTTCGAAAATGAGCATAATTCTTGCAAAACGAGCAAAATTGTTCACTGTGGTGTTGAATTGTGCTCAGATAGGATAACTTAACATAACTAGATTGTACAGAGTCGAATTACAGCGGATATGTGCGAATTAGAGGCTGAATCGTGCGAAAATGAGCATAATTCGTTCATTACGAGCAAAATTGTCCATTGTGGTGTCGAATTGTGCTGAGTTACGATAACTTAACATAACTAGATGGGACAGAGTCGAATCACAACGGATATGTGCGAATTAGAGGCTGAATCTTGCGTAAAATGAGCAAAATACGTTCATTACGAGCAAAATTGTTCATTGTGGTGTCGAATTGTGCTCAGTTGTGGTAACTTAACATAACTAGATGGTACAGAGTCGAATCACAGCGAATACGTGCGAATTAGAGGCTGAATCGTGCGAAAAAGAGCAAAATTCGTTCAAAACGAGCAAAATTCGTGCAAAACGAGCAAAATTGTTCATTGTGGTGTTGAATTGTGCTCAGATAGGATAACTTAACATAACTAGATAGTACAGAGTCGCATTACAGCGGATATGTGCGAATTAGAGGCTGAATCGTGCGAAAATGAGCATAATTCGTTCAAAACGAGCAAAGTTGTTCATTGTGGTCCTGAATTGTGCTCAGTTACGATGACTTAACATAACTAGATGGTACAGAGTCGAATCACAGCGGATATGTGCGAATTAGAGGCTGAATCGTGCGAAAATGAGCATAATTCGTGCAAAACGAGCAAAATTGTTCATTGTGGTGTTGAATTGTGCTCAGATAGGTTAACTTAACATAACTAGATAGTACAGAGTCGAATTACAGCGGATATGTGCGAATTAGAGGCTGAATCGTTCGAAAATGAGCATAATTCATGCAAAACGAGCAAAACTGTTCACTGTGGTGTTGAATTGTGCTCAGATAGGATAACATAACATAACTAGATAGTACAGAGTCGAATTACAGCGGATATGTGCGAATTAGAGGCTGAATCGTTCGAAAATGAGCAGAATTCGTGCAAAACGAGCAAAATTGTGCATTGTGGTGTTGAATTGTGCTCAGTTACGATAACTTAACATAACTAGATGGGACAGAGTCAAATCACAGCGGATATGTGCGAATTAGAGGCTGAATCGTGCGAAAATGAGCAAAATACAATCATTACGTGCAAAATTGTTCATTGTGGTGTCGAATTGTGCTCAGTTACGATGACTTAACATAACTAGATGGTACAGAGTCGAATCACAGCGGATATGTGCGAATTAGAGGCTGAATCGTTCGAAAATGAGCATAATTCTTGCAAGACGAGCAAAATTGTTCACTGTGGTGTTGAATCGTGCTCAGATAGGATAACATAACATAACTAGATAGTACAGAGTCGAATTACAGCGGATATGTGCGAATTAGAGGCTGAATCGTTCGAAAATGAGCAAAATTCGTTCAAAACGAGCAAAATTCGTGCAAAACGAGCAAAACTGTTCATTGTGGTGTTGAATTGTGCTCAGATAGGATAACTTAACATAACTAGATTGTACAGAGTCGAATTACAGCGGATATGTGCGAATTAGAGGCTGAATCGTGCGAAAATGAGCATAATTCGTTCATTACGAGCAAAATTGTCCATTGTGGTGTCGAATTGTGCTGAGTTACGATAACTTAACATAACTAGATGGGACAGAGTCGAATCACAACGGATATGTGCGAATTAGAGGCTGAATCTTGCGTAAAATGAGCAAAATACGTTCATTACGAGCAAAATTGTTCATTGTGGTGTCGAATTGTGCTCAGTTGTGGTAACTTAACATAACTAGATGGTACAGAGTCGAATCACAGCGAATACGTGCGAATTAGAGGCTGAATCGTGCGAAAAAGAGCAAAATTCGTTCAAAACGAGCAAAATTCGTGCAAAACGAGCAAAATTGTTCATTGTGGTGTTGAATTGTGCTCAGATAGGATAACTTAACATAACTAGATAGTACAGAGTCGCATTACAGCGGATATGTGCGAATTAGAGGCTGAATCGTGCGAAAATGAGCATAATTCGTTCAAAACGAGCAAAGTTGTTCATTGTGGTCCTGAATTGTGCTCAGTTACGATGACTTAACATAACTAGATGGTACAGAGTCGAATCACAGCGGATATGTGCGAATTAGAGGCTGAATCGTGCGAAAATGAGCATAATTCGTGCAAAACGAGCAAAATTGTTCATTGTGGTGTTGAATTGTGCTCAGATAGGTTAACTTAACATAACTAGATAGTACAGAGTCGAATTACAGCGGATATGTGCGAATTAGAGGCTGAATCGTACGAAAATGAGCATAATTCTTGCAAAACGAGCAAAACTGTTCACTGTGGTGTTGAATTGTGCTCAGATAGGATAACATAACATAACTAGATAGTACAGAGTCGAATTACAGCGGATATGTGCGAATTAGAGGCTGAATCGTGCGAAAATGAGCATAATTCGTTCAAAACGAGCAAAGTTGTTCATTGTGGTCCTGAATTGTGCTCAGTTACGATGACTTAACATAACTAGATGGTACAGAGTCGAATCACAGCGGATATGTGCGAATTAGAGGCTGAATCGTGCGAAAATGAGCATAATTCGTGCAAACCGAGCAAAATTGTTCATTGCGGTGCTGAATTGTGCTCAGTTACGATAACATAACATAACCAGATGGTACAGAGTCGAATCACAGCGGATATGTGCGAATTAGAGGCTGAATCGTGCGAAAATGAGCATAATTCGTGCAAAACGAGCAAAATTGTTCATTGTGGTGTCGAATTGTGCTCAGTTGTGGTAACTCAACATAACTAGATGGTACAGAGTATAATAACAGCGAATATGTGCGAATTAGATGCTGAATCGTGCGAAAATGAGCATAATTCGTGCAAAACGAGCAAAGTTGTTCATTGTGGTGCTGAATTGTGCTCAGTTACGATGACTTAACATAACTAGATGGTACAGAGTCGACTCAAAGCGGATATGTGGGAATTAGAGTCTGAATCGTGCGAAAATGAGCATAATTCGTGCAAAACGGGCAAAGTTGTTCATTGTGGTGTTGAATTGTGCTCAGATAGGATAACTTAACATAACTAGATAGTACAGAGTCGAATTACAGCGGATATGTACGAATTAGAGGCTGAATCGTGCGAAAATGAGCATAATTCGTGCAAAACGGGCAAAGTTGTTCATTGTGGTGCTGAATTGTGCTCAGATAGGATAACTTAACATAACTAGATGGTACAGAGTCGACTCAAAGCGGATATGTGCGAATTAGAGTCTGAATCGTGCGAAAATGAGCATAATTCCTGCAAAACGAGCAAAATTGTACACTGTGGTGTTGAATTGTGCTCAGATAGGATAACATAACATAACTAGATAGTACAGAGTCGAATTACAGCGGATATGTACGAATTAGAGGCTGAATCGTGCGAAAATGAGCATAATTCGTGCAAAACAAGCAAAGTTGTTCATTGTGGTGCTGAATTGTGCGCAGTTACGATGACTTAACATAACTAGATAGTACAGAGTCGAATTACAGCGGATATGTACGAATTAGAGGCTGAATCGTGCGAAAATGAGCATAATTCGTGCAAAACGGGCAAAGTTGTTCATTGTGGTGCTGAATTGTGCTCAGTTACGATGACTTAACATAACTAGATGGGACAGAGTCGAATCACAGCGGATATGTGCGAATTAGAGGCTGAATCGTGCGAAAATGAGCATAATTCGTGCAAAACGAGCAAAATTGTTCATTGTGGTGTTGAATTGTGCTCAGATAGGTTAACTTAACATGACTAGATAGTACAGAGTCGAATTACAGCGGCTATGTGCGAATTAGAGGCTGAATCGTGCGAAGATGAGCATAATTCGTTCAAAACGAGCAAAGTTGTTCATTGTGGTCCTGAATTGTGCTCAGTTACGATGACTTAACATAACTAGATGGTACAGAGTCGAATCACAGCGGATATGTGCGAATTAGAGGCTGAATCGTGCGAAAATGAGCATAATTCGTGCAAAACGAGCAAAATTGTTCATTGTGGTGTTGAATTGTGCTCAGATAGGTTAACTTAACATAACTAGATAGTACAGAGTCGAATTACAGCGGATATGTGCGAATTAGAGGCTGAATCGTTCGAAAATGAGCATAATTCATGCAAAACGAGCAAAACTGTTCACTGTGGTGTTGAATTGTGCTCAGATAGGATAACATAACATAACTAGATAGTACAGAGTCGAATTACAGCGGATATGTGCGAATTAGAGGCTGAATCGTTCGAAAATGAGCAGAATTCGTGCAAAACGAGCAAAATTGTGCATTGTGGTGTTGAATTGTGCTCAGTTACGATAACTTAACATAACTAGATGGGACAGAGTCAAATCACAGCGGATATGTGCGAATTAGAGGCTGAATCGTGCGAAAATGAGCAAAATACAATCATTACGTGCAAAATTGTTCATTGTGGTGTCGAATTGTGCTCAGTTACGATGACTTAACATAACTAGATGGTACAGAGTCGAATCACAGCGGATATGTGCGAATTAGAGGCTGAATCGTTCGAAAATGAGCATAATTC
Organism: Megachile rotundata; assembly: GCF_050947335.1. Taxonomy (NCBI): domain Eukaryota; kingdom Metazoa; phylum Arthropoda; class Insecta; order Hymenoptera; family Megachilidae; genus Megachile; species Megachile rotundata. The sequence goes on along the minus strand of NW_027473610.1, from coordinate 157,077 downwards.
TTGCAAGACGAGCAAAATTGTTCACTGTGGTGTTGAATCGTGCTCAGATAGGATAACATAACATAACTAGATAGTACAGAGTCGAATTACAGCGGATATGTGCGAATTAGAGGCTGAATCGTTCGAAAATGAGCAAAATTCGTTCAAAACGAGCAAAATTCGTGCAAAACGAGCAAAACTGTTCATTGTGGTGTTGAATTGTGCTCAGATAGGATAACTTAACATAACTAGATTGTACAGAGTCGAATTACAGCGGATATGTGCGAATTAGAGGCTGAATCGTGCGAAAATGAGCATAATTCGTTCATTACGAGCAAAATTGTCCATTGTGGTGTCGAATTGTGCTGAGTTACGATAACTTAACATAACTAGATGGGACAGAGTCGAATCACAACGGATATGTGCGAATTAGAGGCTGAATCTTGCGTAAAATGAGCAAAATACGTTCATTACGAGCAAAATTGTTCATTGTGGTGTCGAATTGTGCTCAGTTGTGGTAACTTAACATAACTAGATGGTACAGAGTCGAATCACAGCGAATACGTGCGAATTAGAGGCTGAATCGTGCGAAAAAGAGCAAAATTCGTTCAAAACGAGCAAAATTCGTGCAAAACGAGCAAAATTGTTCATTGTGGTGTTGAATTGTGCTCAGATAGGATAACTTAACATAACTAGATAGTACAGAGTCGCATTACAGCGGATATGTGCGAATTAGAGGCTGAATCGTGCGAAAATGAGCATAATTCGTTCAAAACGAGCAAAGTTGTTCATTGTGGTCCTGAATTGTGCTCAGTTACGATGACTTAACATAACTAGATGGTACAGAGTCGAATCACAGCGGATATGTGCGAATTAGAGGCTGAATCGTGCGAAAATGAGCATAATTCGTGCAAAACGAGCAAAATTGTTCATTGTGGTGTTGAATTGTGCTCAGATAGGTTAACTTAACATAACTAGATAGTACAGAGTCGAATTACAGCGGATATGTGCGAATTAGAGGCTGAATCGTACGAAAATGAGCATAATTCTTGCAAAACGAGCAAAACTGTTCACTGTGGTGTTGAATTGTGCTCAGATAGGATAACATAACATAACTAGATAGTACAGAGTCGAATTACAGCGGATATGTGCGAATTAGAGGCTGAATCGTGCGAAAATGAGCATAATTCGTTCAAAACGAGCAAAGTTGTTCATTGTGGTCCTGAATTGTGCTCAGTTACGATGACTTAACATAACTAGATGGTACAGAGTCGAATCACAGCGGATATGTGCGAATTAGAGGCTGAATCGTGCGAAAATGAGCATAATTCGTGCAAAACGAGCAAAATTGTTCATTGCGGTGCTGAATTGTGCTCAGTTACGATAACATAACATAACCAGATGGTACAGAGTCGAATCACAGCGGATATGTGCGAATTAGAGGCTGAATCGTGCGAAAATGAGCATAATTCGTGCAAAACGAGCAAAATTGTTCATTGTGGTGTCGAATTGTGCTCAGTTGTGGTAACTCAACATAACTAGATGGTACAGAGTATAATAACAGCGAATATGTGCGAATTAGATGCTGAATCGTGCGAAAATGAGCATAATTCGTGCAAAACGAGCAAAGTTGTTCATTGTGGTGCTGAATTGTGCTCAGTTACGATGACTTAACATAACTAGATGGTACAGAGTCGACTCAAAGCGGATATGTGGGAATTAGAGTCTGAATCGTGCGAAAACGAGCATAATTCGTGCAAAACGGGCAAAGTTGTTCATTGTGGTGTTGAATTGTGCTCAGATAGGATAACTTAACATAACTAGATAGTACAGAGTCGAATTACAGCGGATATGTACGAATTAGAGGCTGAATCGTGCGAAAATGAGCATAATTCGTGCAAAACGGGCAAAGTTGTTCATTGTGGTGCTGAATTGTGCTCAGATAGGATAACTTAACATAACTAGATGGTACAGAGTCGACTCAAAGCGGATATGTGCGAATTAGAGTCTGAATCGTGCGAAAATGAGCATAATTCCTGCAAAACGAGCAAAATTGTACACTGTGGTGTTGAATTGTGCTCAGATAGGATAACATAACATAACTAGATAGTACAGAGTCGAATTACAGCGGATATGTACGAATTAGAGGCTGAATCGTGCGAAAATGAGCATAATTCGTGCAAAACAAGCAAAGTTGTTCATTGTGGTGCTGAATTGTGCGCAGTTACGATGACTTAACATAACTAGATAGTACAGAGTCGAATTACAGCGGATATGTACGAATTAGAGGCTGAATCGTGCGAAAATGAGCATAATTCGTGCAAAACGGGCAAAGTTGTTCATTGTGGTGCTGAATTGTGCTCAGTTACGATGACTTAACATAACTAGATGGGACAGAGTCGAATCACAGCGGATATGTGCGAATTAGAGGCTGAATCGTGCGAAAATGAGCATAATTCGTGCAAAACGAGCAAAATTGTTCATTGTGGTGTTGAATTGTGCTCAGATAGGTTAACTTAACATGACTAGATAGTACAGAGTCGAATTACAGCGGCTATGTGCGAATTAGAGGCTGAATCGTGCGAAGATGAGCATAATTCGTTCAAAACGAGCAAAGTTGTTCATTGTGGTGCTGAATTGTGCTCAGTTACGATGACTTAACATAACTAGATGGTACAGAGTCGAATCACAGCGGATATGTGCGAATTAGAGGCTGAATCGTTCGAAAATGAGCATAATTCTTGCAAAACGAGCAAAATTGTTCACTGTGGTGTTGAATTGTGCTCAGATAGGATAACATAACATAACTAGATAGTACAGAGTCGAATTACAGCGGATATGTGCGAATTAGAGGCAGAATCGTTCGAAAATGAGCAAAATTCGTTCAAAACGAGCAAAATTCGTGCAAAACGAGCAAAACTGTTCATTGTGGTGTTGGATTGTGCTCAGATAGGATAACTTAACATAACTAGATAGTACAGAGTCGAATTACAGCGGATATGTGCGAATTAGAGGCTGAATCGTGCGAAAATGAGCATAATTCGTTCAAAACGAGCAGAGTTGTTCATTGTGGTGCTGAATTGTTCTCAGCTACGATGACTTAACATAACTAGATGGTACAGAGTCGAATCACAGCGAATATGTACGAATTAGAGGCTGAATCGTGCGAAAGTGAGCATAATTCGTGCAAAACGAGCAAAGTTGTTCATTGTGGTGCTGAATTGTGCTCAGCTACGATGACTTAACATAACTAGATGGTACAGAGTCGAATCACAGCGAATATGTACGAATTAGAGGCTGAATCGCGCGAAAGTGAGCATAATTCGTGCAAAACGAGCAAAGTTGTTCATTGTGGTGCTGAATTGTGCTCAGTTACGATGACTTAACATAACTAGATGGTACAGAGTCGAATCACAGCGGATATGGGCGAATTAGAGGCTGAATCGTGCGAAAATGAGCATAATTCGTGCAAAACGAGCAAAATTGTTCACTGTGGTGTTGAATTGTGCTCAGATAGGATAACATAACATAACTAGATAGTACAGAGTCGAATTACAGCGGATATGTGCGAATTAGAGGCTGAATCGTTCGAAAATGAGCAGAATTCGTGCAAAACGAGCAAAATTGTGCATTGTGGTGTTGAATTGTGCTCAGTTACGATAACTTAACATAACTAGATGGGACAGAGTCAAATCACAGCGGATATGTGCGAATTAGAGGCTGAATCGTGCGAAAATGAGCAAAATACAATCATTACGTGCAAAATTGTTCATTGTGGTGTCGAATTGTGCTCAGTTACGATGACTTAACATAACTAGATGGTACAGAGTCGAATCACAGCGGATATGTGCGAATTAGAGGCTGAATCGTGCGAAAATGAGCATAATTCGTGCAAAACGAGCGAAATTGTTCATTGTGGTGTTGAATTGTGCTCAGATAGGTTAACTTAACATAACTAGATAGTACAGAGTCAAATTACAGCGGATATGTGCGAATTAGAGGCTGAATCGTTCGAAAATGAGCATAATTCTTGCAAAACGAGCAAAATTGTTCACTGTGGTGTTGAATTGTGCTCAGATAGGATAACATAACATAATTAGATAGTACAGAGTCGAATTACAGCGGATATGTGCGAATTAGAGGCTGAATCGTTCGAAAATGAGCAAAATTCGTTCAATACGAGCAAAATTCGTGCAAAACGAGCAAAACTGTTCATTGTGGTGTTGAATTGTGCTCAGATAGGATAACTTAACATAACTAGATAGTACAGAGTCGAATTACAGCGGATATGTGCGAATTAGAGCTGAATCGTGCGAAAATGAGCATAATTAGTTCAAAACGAGCAAAGTTGTTCATTGTGGTGCTGAATTGTGGTCAGCTACGATGACTTAACATAACTAGATGGTACAGAGTCGAATCACAGCGAATATGTGCGAATTAGATGCTGAATCGTGCGAAAATGAGCATAATACGTGCAAAACGAGCAAAATTGTTAATTGTGGTGTCGAATTGTGCTCAGTTACGATAACTTAACATAACTAGATAGTACAGAGTCGAAGTTCAGCGGATATGTACGAATTAGAGGCTGAATCGTGCGAAAATGAGCATAATTCGTGCAAAACGGGCAAAGTTGTTCATTGTGGTGCTGAATTGTGCTCAGTTACGATAACTTAACATAACCAGATGGTACAGAGTCGAATCGCAGCGGATATGTGCGAATTAGAGGCTGAATCGTGCGAAAATGAGCATAATACGTGCAAAACGAGCAAAATTGTTAATTGTGGTGTCGAATTGTGCTCAGTTACGATAACTTAACATAACTAGATAGTACAGAGTCGAAGTTCAGCGGATATGTACGAATTAGAGGCTGAATCGTGCGAAAATGAGCATAATTCGTGCAAAACGGGCAAAGTTGTTCATTGTGGTGCTGAATTGTGCTCAGTTACGATAACTTAACATAACCAGATGGTACAGAGTCGAATCGCAGCGGATATGTGCGAATTAGAGGCTGAATCGTGCGAAAATGAGCATAATTCGTGCAAAACGAGCAAAACTGTTCATTGTGGTGTTGAATTGTGCTCAGATAGGATAACTTAACATAACTAGATAGTACAGAGTCGAATTACAGCGGATATGTACGAATTAGAGGCTGAATCGTGCGAAAATGAGCATAATTCGTGCAAAACGGGCAAAGTTGTTCATTGTGGTGTTGAATTGTGCTCAGATAGGATAACATAACATAACTAGATAGTACAGAGTCGAATTACAGCGGATATGTGCGAATTAGAGGCTGAATCGTTCGAAAATGAGCAAAATTCGTTCAAAACGAGCAAAATTCGTGCAAAACGAGCAAAACTGTTCATTGTGGTGTTGAATTGTGCTCAGATAGGATAACTTGACATAACTAGATAGTACAGAGTCGAATTACAGCGGATATGTGCGAATTAGAGCTGAATCGTGCGAAAATGAGCATAATTCGTTCAAAACGAGCAGAGTTGTTCATTGTGGTGCTGAATTGTGCTGAGTTACGATGACTTAACATAACTAGATAGTACAGAGTCGAATCACAGCGGATATGTGCGAATTAGAGGCTGAATCTTGCGTAAAATGAGCAAAATACGTTCATTACGAGCAAAATTGTTCATTGTGGTGTCGAATTGTGCTCAGTTGTGGTAACTTAACATAACTAGATGGTACAGGGTCGAATCACAGCGAATACGTGCGAATTAGAGGCTGAATCGTGCGAAAAAGAGCAAAATTCGTTCAAAACGAGCAAAATTCGTGCAAAACGAGCAAAATTGTTCATTGTGGTGTTGAATTGTGCTCAGATAGGATAACTTAACATAACTAGATAGTACAGAGTCGCATTACAGCGGATATGTGCGAATTAGAGGCTGAATCGTGCGAAAATGAGCATAATTCGTTCAAAACGAGCAAAGTTGTTCATTGTGGTCCTGAATTGTGCTCAGTTACGATGACTTAACATAACTAGATGGTACAGAGTCGAATCACAGCGGATATGTGCGAATTAGAGGCTGAATCGTGCGAAAATGAGCATAATTCGTGCAAAACGAGCAAAATTGTTCATTGTGGTGTTGAATTGTGCTCAGATAGGTTAACTTAACATAACTAGATAGTACAGAGTCGAATTACAGCGGATATGTGCGAATTAGAGGCTGAATCGTTCGAAAATGAGCATAATTCTTGCAAAACGAGCAAAACTGTTCACTGTGGTGTTGAATTGTGCTCAGATAGGATAACATAACATAACTAGATAGTACAGAGTCGAATTACAGCGGATATGTGCGAATTAGAGGCTGAATCGTGCGAAGATGAGCATAATTCGTTCAAAACGAGCAAAGTTGTTCATTGTGGTGCTGAATTGTGCTCAGTTACGATGACTTAACATAACTAGATGGTACAGAGTCGAATCACAGCGGATATGTGCGAATTAGAGGCTGAATCGTTCGAAAATGAGCATCATTCTTGCAAAACGAGCAAAATTGTTCACTGTGGTGTTGAATTGTGCTCAGATAGGATAACATAACATAACTAGATAGTACAGAGTCGAATTACAGCGGATATGTGCGAATTAGAGGCAGAATCGTTCGAAAATGAGCAAAATTCGTTCAAAACGAGCAAAATTCGTGCAAAACGAGCAAAACTGTTCATTGTGGTGTTGGATTGTGCTCAGATAGGATAACTTAACATAACTAGATAGTACAGAGTCGAATTACAGCGGATATGTGCGAATTAGAGGCTGAATCGTGCGAAAATGAGCATAATTCGTTCAAAACGAGCAGAGTTGTTCATTGTGGTGCTGAATTGTGCGCAGTTACGATGACTTAACATAACTAGATAGTACAGAGTCGAATCACAGCGGATATGTGCGAATTAGAGGCTGAATCGTGCGAAAATGAGCATAATTCGTTCAAAACAAGCAAAGTTGTTCATTGTGGTGCTGAATTGTGCTCAGTTACGATGACCTAACATAACTAGATGGTACAGAGTCGAAACACAGCGGATATGTGCGAATTAGAGGCTGAATCGTGCGAAAAAGAGCATAATTCGTGCAAAACGAGCAAAATTGTTCATTGTGGTGTCGAATTGTGCTCAGTTGTGGTAACTGAACATGACTAGATAGTACAGAGTCGAATTACAGCGGATATGTGCGAATTAGAGGCTGAATCGTGCGAAAATGAGCATAATTCGTTCAAAACCAGCAAAATTGTTCATTGTGGTGTCGAAATGTGCTCAGATAGGATAACTTAACATAACTAGATAGTACAGAGTCGAATTACAGCGGATATGTGCGAATTAGAGGCTGAATCGTGCGAAAATGAGCAAAATTCGTTCAAAACGATCAAAATTCGTGCAAAACGAGCAAAATTGTTCACTGTGGTGTTGAATTGTGCTCAGATAGGATAACATAACATAACTAGATAGTACAGAGTTGAATTACAGCGGATATGTGCGAATTAGTGGCTGAATCGTGCGAAAATTAGCATAATTCGTTCAAAACGAGCAAAGTTGTTCATTGTGGTGCTGAATTGTGCTCAGTTACGATGACTTAACATAACTATCTAGTTATTACTTAACATAACTATCTAGATGGTACAGAGTCGAATTACAGCGGATATGTGCGAATTAGAGGCTGAATCGTGCGAAAATGAGCATAATTCGTGCAAAACGAGCAAAATTGTTCATTGTGGTGTCGAATTGTGCTCAGTTACGATAACTTAACATAACTAGATAGTACAGAGTCGAATCACAGCGGATATGTGCGAATTAGAGGCTGAATCGTGCGAAAATGAGCATAATTCGTGCAAAACGGGCAAAGTTGTTCATTGTGGTGCTGAATTGCGCTCCGATAGGATAACTTAACATAACTAGATAGTACAGAGTCGAATCACAGCGGATATGTACGAATTAGAGGCAGAATCGTGCGAAAATGAGCATAATTCGTGCAAAACGAGCAAAGTTGTTCATTGTGGTGCTGAATTGTGCTCAGTTACGAAGACTTAACATAACTAGATGGTACAGAGTCGAATCACATCGGATATGTGCGAATTAGAGGCTGAATCGTGCGAAAATGAGCATAATTCGTTCAAAACGAGCAAAGTTGTTCATTGCGGTGCTGAATTGTGCTCAGTTACGATGACTTAACATAACTAGATGGTACAGAGTCGAATCAAAGCGGATATGTGCGAATTAGAGGCTGAATCGTGCGAAAATGAGCATAATTCTTGCAAAACGAGCAAAATTGTACACTGTGGTGTTGAAATGTGCTCAGATAGGATAACATAACATAACTAGATAGTACAGAGTCGAATTACAGCGGATATGTGCGAATTAGAGGCTGAATCGTTCGAAAATGACCAAAATTCGTTCAAAACGAGCAAAATTCGTGCAAAACGAGCAAAACTGTTCATTGTGGTGTTGAATTGTTCTCAGATAGAATAACTTGACATAACCAGATAGTACAGAGTCGAATTACAGCGGATATGTGCGAATTAGAGGCTGAATCGTGCGAAAATGAGCATAATTCGTGCAAAACAAGCATAATTCTTCATTGTGGTGTTGAATTGTGCTCAGATAGGATAACTTAACATAACTAGATAGTACAGAGTCGAATTACAGCGGATACGTACGAATTAGAGGCTGAATCGTGCGAAAATGAGCATAATTCGTCCAAAACCAGCAAAATTGTTCATTGCGGTGTTGAATTGTGCTCAGTTACGATAACTTAACATGACTAGATAGTACAGAGTCGAATTACAGCGGATATGTGCGAATTAGAGGCTGAATCGTGCGAAAATGAGCATAATTCGTTCAAAACGATCAAAATTGTACATTGTGGTGTTGAATTGTGCTCAGTTACGATAACTTAACATGACTAGATAGTACAGAGTCGAATTACAGCGGATATGTGCGAATTAGAGGCTGAATCGTGCGAAAATGAGCATAATTCGTTCAAAACCAGCAAAATTGTTCATTGTGGTGTTGCATTGTGCTCAGTTACGATAACTTAACATGACTAGATAGTACAGAGTCGAATTACAGCGGATATGTGCGAATTAGAGGCTGAATCGTGCGAAAATGAGCATAATTCGTGCAAAACGAGCAAAATTGTTCAATGTGGTGTTGAATTGTGCTCAGATAGGATAGCTTAACATAACTAGATGGTACAGAGTCGAATTACAGCGGATATGTGCGAATTAGAGGCTGAATCGTGCGAAAATGAACATAATTCGTGCAAAACGAGCAAAATTGTTCATTGTGGTGTTGGATTGTGCTCAGATAGGATAACTTAACATAACTAGATAGTACAGAGTCGAATTACAGCGGATATGTGCGAATTAGAGGCTGAATCGTGCGAAAATGAGCATAATTCGTTCAAAACGATCAAAATTGTTCATTGTGGTGTTGAATTGTGCTCAGTTACGATAACTTAACATAACTAGATAGTACAGAGTCGAATTACAGCGGATATGTGCGAATTAGAGGCTGAATCGTGCGAAAATGAGCATAATTCGTTCAAAACCAGCAAAATTGTTCATTGTGGTGTCGAATTGTGCTCAGATAGGATAACTTAACATAACTAGATAGTACAGAGTCGAATTACAGCGGATATGTGCGAATTAGAGGCTGAATCGTTCCAAAATGAGCAAAATTCGTTCAAAACGAGCAAAATTGTTCATTGTGGTGCTGAATTGTGCTCAGTTACGATAACTTAACATGACTAGATAGTACAGAGTCGAATTACAGCGGATATGTGCGAATTAGAGGCTGAATCGTTCGAAAATGAGCAAAATTCGTTCAAAACGAGCAAAATTGTTCATTGTGGTGTTGAGTTGTGCTCAGATAGGATAACTTAACATAACTAGATAGTACAGAGTCGAATTACAGCGGATATGTGCGAATTAGAGGCTGAATCGTGCGAAAATGAGCATAATTCGTGCAAAACGAGCATAATTGTTCATTGTGGTGTTGAATTGTGCTCAGATAGGATAACTTAACATAACTAGATAGTACAGAGTCGAATTACAGCGTATATGTACGAATTAGAGGCTGAATCGTGCGAAAATGAGCATAATTCGTTCAAAACAAGCAAAGTTGTTCATTGTGGTGCTGAATTGTGCTCAGTTACGATGACCTAACATAACTAGATGGTACAGAGTCGAATCACAGCGGATATGTGAGAATTAGAGGCTGAATCGTGCGAAAAAGAGCATAATTCGTGCAAAACGAGCAAAATTGTTCATTGTGGTGTCGAATTGTGCTCAGTTGTGGTAACTGAACATAACTAGATGGTACAGAGTCGAATCACAGCGAATATGTGCGATTAGATCCTGAATCGTGCGAAAATGAGCATAATTCGTGCAAAACGAGCAAAACTGTTCATTGTGGTGTTGAATTGTGCTCAGAGAGGATAACTTAACATTACTACATAGTACAGAGTCGAATTACAGCGGATATGTGCGAATTAGAGGCTGAATCGTGCGAAAATGAGCAAAATTCGTTCAAAACGATCAAAATTCGTGCAAAACGAGCAAAATTGTTCATTGTGGTGTTGAATTGTGCTCAGATAGGATAACATAACATAACTAGATAGTACAGAGTTGAATTACAGCGGATATGTGCGAATTAGAGGCTGAATCGTGCGAAAATGAGCATAATTCGTTCAAAACGAGCAAAGTTGTTCATTGTGGTGCTGAATTGTGCTCAGTTACGATGACTTAACATAACTAGATGGTACAGAGTCGAATCAAAGCGGATATGTGCGAATTAGAGGCTGAATCGTGCGAAAATGAGCATAATTCTTGCAAGACGAGCAAAATTGTACACTGTGGTGTTGAATTGTGCTCAGATAGGATAACTTAACATAACTAGATAGTACAGAGTCGAATTACAGCGGATATGTACGAATTAGAGGCTGAATCGTGCGAAAATGAGCATAATTCGTGCAAAACAAGCAAAGTTGTTCATTGTGGTGCTGAATTGTGCTCAGTTACGATGACTTAACATGACTAGATAGTACAGAGTCGAATTACAGCGGATATGTGCGAATTAGAGGCTGAATCGTGCGAAAATGAGCATAATTCGTGCAAAACGATCAAAATTGTTCATTGTGGTGTTGAATTGTGCTCAGTTACGATAACTTAACATGACTAGATAGTACAGAGTCGAATTACAGCGGATATGTGCGAATTAGAGGCTGAATCGTGCGAAAATGAGCATAATTCGTTCAAAACGATCAAAATTGTACATTGTGGTGTTGAATTGTGCTCAGTTACGATAACTTAACATGACTAGATAGTACAGAGTCGAATTACAGCGGATATGTGCGAATTAGAGGCTGAATCGTGCGAAAATGAGCATAATTCGTTCAAAACCAGCAAAATTGTTCATTGTGGTGTTGAATTGTGCTCAGTTACGATAACTTAACATGACTAGATAGTACAGAGTCGAATTACAGCGGATATGTGCGAATTAGAGGCTGAATCGTGCGAAAATGAGCATAATTCGTTCAAAACCAGCAAAATTGTTCATTGTGGTGTCGAAATGTGCTCAGATAGGATAACTTAACATAACTAGATAGTACAGAGTCGAATTACAGCGGATATGTGCGAATTAGAGGCTGAATCGTTCGAAAATGAGCAAAATTCGTTCAAAACGAGCAAAATTCGTGCAAAACGAGCAAAATTGCTCATTGTGGTGTTGAATTGTGCTCAGATAGGATAACTTAACATGACTAGATAGTACAGAGTCGAATTACAGCGGATATGTGCGAATAAGAGGCTGAATCGTGCGGAAATGAGCATAATTCGTTCAAAACCAGCAAAATTGTTCATTGCGGTGTCGAATTGTGCTAAGATAGGATAACTTAACATAACTAGATAGTACAGAGTCGAATCACAGCGGATATGTGCGAATTAGAGGCTGAATCGTGCAAAAATGAGCATAATTCGTTCAAAACAAGCAAAGTTGTTCATTGTGGTGCTGAATTGTGCTCAGTTACGATGACCTAACATAACTAGATGGTACAGAGTCGAATCACAGCGGATATGTGCGAATTAGAGGCTGAATCGTGCGAAAATGAGCATAATTCGTGCAAAACGAGCAAAATTGTTCATTGTGGTGTCGAATTGTGCTCAGTTGTGGTAACTGAACATAACTAGATGGTACAGAGTCGAATCACAGCGAATATGTGCGAATTAGATCCTGAATCGTGCGAAAATGAGCATAATTCGTGCAAGACGAGCAAAACTGTTCATTGTGGTGTTGAATTGTGCTCAGATAGGATAACTTAACATAACTACATAGTACAGAGTCGAATTACAGCGGATATGTACGAATTAGAGGCTGAATCGTGCGAAAATGAGCAAAATTTGTTCAAAACGAGCAAAATTCGTGCAAAACGAGCAAAATTGTTCATTGTGGTGTTGAATTGTGCTCAGATAGGATAACATAACATAACTAGATAGTACAGAGTTGAATTACAGCGGATATGTGCGAATTAGAGGCTGAATCGTGCGAAAATGAGCATAATTCGTTCAAAACTAGCAAAGTTGTTCATTGTGGTGCTGAATTGTGCTCAGTTACGATGACTTAACATAACTATCTAGTTATTACTTAACATAACTATCTAGATGGTACAGAGTCGAATTACAGCGGATATGTGCGAATTAGAGGCTGAATCGTGCGAAAATGAGCATAATTCGTGCAAAACGAGCAAAATTGTTCATTGTGGTGTCGAATTGTGCTCAGTTACGATAACTTAACATAACTAGATAGTACAGAGTCGAATCACAGCGGATATGTGCGAATTAGAGGCTGAATCGTGCGAAAATGAGCATAATTCGTGCAAAACGGGCAAAGTTGTTCATTGTGGTGCTGAATTGTGCTCAGTTACGATAACTTAACATAACCAGATGGTACAGAGTCGAATCACAGCGGATATGTGCGAATTAGAGGCTGAATCGTGCGAAAATGAGCATAATTCGTGCAAAACGAGCAAAATTGTTCATTGTGGTGTCGGATTGTGCTCAGTTGTGGTAACTGAACATAACTAGATGGTACAGAGTCGAATCACAGCGAATATGTGCGAATTAGATGCTGAATCGTGCGAAAATGAGCATAATTCGTGCAAAACGAGCAAAACTGTTCATTGTGGTGTTGGATTGTGCTCAGATAGGATAACTTAACATAACTAGATAGTACAGAGTCGAATTACAGCGGATATGTGCGAATTAGAGGCTGAATCGTGCGAAAATGAGCAAAATTCGTTCAAAACGAGCAAAATTCGTGCAAAACGAGCAAAATTGTTCATTGTGGTGTTGAATTGTGCTCAGATAGGATAACTTAACATAACTAGATAGTACAGAGTCGAATTACAGCGGATATGTGCGAATTAGAGGCTGAATCGTGCGAAAATGAGCATAATTCGTTCGAAACGAGCAAAGTTGTTCATTGTGGTCCTGAATTGTGCTCAGTTACGATGACTTAACATAACTAGATGGTACAGAGTCGAATCACAGCGGATATGTGCGAATTAGAGGCTGAATCGTGCGAAAATGAGCATAACTCGTGGAAAACGAGCAAAATTGTTCATTGTGGTGTTGAATTGTGCTCAGATAGGTTAACTTGACATAACTAGATAGTACAGAGTCGAATTACAGCGGATATGTGCGAATTAGAGGCTGAATCGTTCGAAAATGAGCATAATTCTTGCGAAACGAGCAAAATTGTTCACTGTGGTGTTGAATTGAGCTCAGATAGGATAACATAACATAACTAGATAGTACAGAGTCGAATTACAGCGGATATGTGCGAATTAGAGGCTGAATCGTTCGAAAATGAGCAAAATTCGTTCAAAACGAGCAAAATTCGTGCAAAACGAGCAAAACTGTTCATTGTGGTGTTGAATTGTGCTCAGATAGGATAACTTAACATAACTAGATAGTACAGAGTCGAATTACAGCGGATATGTGCGAATTAGAGCTGAATCGTGCGAAAATGAGCATAATTAGTTCAAAACGAGCAAAGTTGTTCATTGTGGTGCTGAATTGTGCTCAGCTACGATGACTTAACATAACTAGATGGTACAGAGTCGAATCACAGCGAATATGTGCGAATTAGATGCTGAATCGTGCGAAAATGAGCATAATACGTGCAAAACGAGCAAAATTGTTAATTGTGGTGTCGAATTGTGCTCAGTTACGATAACTTAACATAACTAGATAGTACAGAGTCGAATTACAGCGGATATGTGCGAATTAGAGGCTGAATCGTTCGAAAATGACCAAAATTCGTTCAAAACGAGCAAAATTCGTGCAAAACGAGCAAAACTGTTCATTGTGGTGTTGAATTGTTCTCAGATAGGATAACTTAACATAACCAGATAGTACAGAGTCGAATTACAGCGGATATGTGCGAATTAGAGGCTGAATCGTGCGAAAATGAGCATAATTCGTGCAAAACAAGCATAATTGTTCATTGTGGTGTTGAATTGTGCTCAGATAGGATAACTTAACATAACTAGATAGTACAGAGTCGAATTACAGCGGATATGTACGAATTAGAGGCTGAATCGTGCGAAAATGAGCATAATTCGTGCAAAACAAGCAAAGTTGTTCATTGTGGTGCTGAATTGTGCTCAGTTACGATAACTTAACATGACTAGATAGTACAGAGTCGAATTACAGCGGATATGTGCGAATTAGAGGCTGAATCGTGCGAAAATGAGCATAATTCGTTCAAAACCAGCAAAATTGTTCATTGTGGTGTCGAAATGTGCTCAGATAGGATAACTTAACATAACTAGATAGTACAGAGTCGAATTACAGCGGATATGTGCGAATTAGAGGCTGAATCGTTCGAAAATGAGCAAAATTCGTTCAAAACGAGCAAAATTCGTGCAAAACGAGCAAAATTGCTCATTGTGGTGTTGAATTGTGCTCAGATAGGATAACTTAACATGACTAGATAGTACAGAGTCGAATTACAGCGGATATGTGCGAATAAGAGGCTGAATCGTGCGAAAATGAGCATAATTCGTTCAAAACCAGCAAAATTGTTCATTGTGGTGTCGAATTGTGCTAAGATAGGATAACTTAACATAACTAGATAGTACAGAGTCGAATCACAGCGGATATGTGCGAATTAGAGGCTGAATCGTGCGAAAATGAGCATAATTCGTGCAAAACGAGCAAAATTGTTCATTGTGGTGTCGAATTGTGCTCAGTTGTGGTAACTGAACATAACTAGATGGTACAGAGTCGAATCACAGCGAATATGTGCGAATTAGATCCTGAATCGTGCGAAAATGAGCATAATTCGTGCAAGACGAGCAAAACTGTTCATTGTGGTGTTGAATTGTGCTCAGATAGGATAACTTAACATAACTACATAGTACAGAGTCGAATTACAGCGGATATGTACGAATTAGAGGCTGAATCGTGCGAAAATGAGCAAAATTTGTTCAAAACGAGCAAAATTCGTGCAAAACGAGCAAAATTGTTCATTGTGGTGTTGAATTGTGCTCAGATAGGATAACATAACATAACTAGATAGTACAGAGTTGAATTACAGCGGATATGTGCGAATTAGAGGCTGAATCGTGCGAAAATGAGCATAATTCGTTCAAAACTAGCAAAGTTGTTCATTGTGGTGCTGAATTGTGCTCAGTTACGATGACTTAACATAACTATCTAGTTATTACTTAACATAACTATCTAGATGGTACAGAGTCGAATTACAGCGGATATGTGCGAATTAGAGGCTGAATCGTGCGAAAATGAGCATAATTCGTGCAAAACGGGCAAAGTTGTTCATTGTGGTGCTGAATTGTGCTCAGTTACGATAACTTAACATAACCAGATGGTACAGAGTCGAATTACAGCGGATATGTGCGAATTAGAGGCTGAATCGTGCGAAAATGAGCAAAATTCGTTCAAAACGAGCAAAATTGTTCATTGTGGTGTTGAATTGTGCTCAGATAGGATAACATAACATAACTAGATAGTACAGAGTTGAATTACAGCGGATATGTGCGAATTAGAGGCTGAATCGTGCGAAAATGAGCATAATTCGTTCAAAACTAGCAAAGTTGTTCATTGTGGTGCTGAATTGTGCTCAGTTACGATGACTTAACATAACTATCTAGTTATTACTTAACATAACTATCTAGATGGTACAGAGTCGAATTACAGCGGATATGTGCGAATTAGAGGCTGAATCGTGCGAAAATGAGCATAATTCGCGCAAAACGAGCAAAATTGTTCATTGTGGTGTCGAATTGTGCTCAGTTACGATAACTTAACATAACTAGATAGTACAGAGTCGAATCACAGCGGATATGTGCGAATTAGAGGCTGAATCGTGCGAAAATGAGCATAATTCGTGCAAAACGGGCAAAGTTGTTCATTGTGGTGCTGAATTGTGCTCAGTTACGATAACTTAACATAACCAGATGGTACAGAGTCGAATCACAGCGGATATGTGCGAATTAGAGGCTGAATCGTGCGAAAATGAGCATAATTCGTGCAAAACGAGCAAAATTGTTCATTGTGGTGTCGGATTGTGCTCAGTTGTGGTAACTGAACATAACTAGATGGTACAGAGTCGAATCACAGCGAATATGTGCGAATTAGATGCTGAATCGTGCGAAAATGAGCATAATTCGTGCAAAACGAGCAAAACTGTTCATTGTGGTGTTGGATTGTGCTCAGATAGGATAACTTAACATAACTAGATAGTACAGAGTCGAATTACAGCGGATATGTGCGAATTAGAGGCTGAATCGTGCGAAAATGAGCAAAATTCGTTCAAAACGAGCAAAATTCGTGCAAAACGAGCAAAATTGTTCATTGTGGTGTTGAATTGTGCTCAGATAGGATAACTTAACATAACTAGATAGTACAGAGTCGAATTACAGCGGATATGTGCGAATTAGAGGCTGAATCGTGCGAAAATGAGCATAATTCGTTCGAAACGAGCAAAGTTGTTCATTGTGGTCCTGAATTGTGCTCAGTTACGATGACTTAACATAACTAGATGGTACAGAGTCGAATCACAGCGGATATGTGCGAATTAGAGGCTGAATCGTGCGAAAATGAGCATAACTCGTGGAAAACGAGCAAAATTGTTCATTGTGGTGTTGAATTGTGCTCAGATAGGTTAACTTGACATAACTAGATAGTACAGAGTCGAATTACAGCGGATATGTGCGAATTAGAGGCTGAATCGTTCGAAAATGACCAAAATTCGTTCAAAACGAGCAAAATTCGTGCAAAACGAGCAAAACTGTTCATTGTGGTGTTGAATTGTTCTCAGATAGGATAACTTAACATAACCAGATAGTACAGAGTCGAATTACAGCGGATATGTGCGAATTAGAGGCTGAATCGTGCGAAAATGAGCATAATTCGTGCAAAACAAGCATAATTGTTCATTGTGGTGTTGAATTGTGCTCAGATAGGATAACTTAACATAACTAGATAGTACAGAGTCGAATTACAGCGGATATGTACGAATTAGAGGCTGAATCGTGCGAAAATGAGCATAATTCGTGCAAAACAAGCAAAGTTGTTCATTGTGGTGCTGAATTGTGCTCAGTTACGATAACTTAACATGACTAGATAGTACAGAGTCGAATTACAGCGGATATGTGCGAATTAGAGGCTGAATCGTGCGAAAATGAGCATAATTCGTTCAAAACCAGCAAAATTGTTCATTGTGGTGTCGAAATGTGCTCAGATAGGATAACTTAACATAACTAGATAGTACAGAGTCGAATTACAGCGGATATGTGCGAATTAGAGGCTGAATCGTTCGAAAATGAGCAAAATTCGTTCAAAACGAGCAAAATTCGTGCAAAACGAGCAAAATTGCTCATTGTGGTGTTGAATTGTGCTCAGATAGGATAACTTAACATGACTAGATAGTACAGAGTCGAATTACAGCGGATATGTGCGAATAAGAGGCTGAATCGTGCGAAAATGAGCATAATTCGTTCAAAACCAGCAAAATTGTTCATTGTGGTGTCGAATTGTGCTAAGATAGGATAACTTAACATAACTAGATAGTACAGAGTCGAATCACAGCGGATATGTGCGAATTAGAGGCTGAATCGTGCGAAAATGAGCATAATTCGTGCAAAACGAGCAAAATTGTTCATTGTGGTGTCGAATTGTGCTCAGTTGTGGTAACTGAACATAACTAGATGGTACAGAGTCGAATCACAGCGAATATGTGCGAATTAGATCCTGAATCGTGCGAAAATGAGCATAATTCGTGCAAGACGAGCAAAACTGTTCATTGTGGTGTTGAATTGTGCTCAGATAGGATAACTTAACATAACTACATAGTACAGAGTCGAATTACAGCGGATATGTACGAATTAGAGGCTGAATCGTGCGAAAATGAGCAAAATTTGTTCAAAACGAGCAAAATTCGTGCAAAACGAGCAAAATTGTTCATTGTGGTGTTGAATTGTGCTCAGATAGGATAACATAACATAACTAGATAGTACAGAGTTGAATTACAGCGGATATGTGCGAATTAGAGGCTGAATCGTGCGAAAATGAGCATAATTCGTTCAAAACTAGCAAAGTTGTTCATTGTGGTGCTGAATTGTGCTCAGTTACGATGACTTAACATAACTATCTAGTTATTACTTAACATAACTATCTAGATGGTACAGAGTCGAATTACAGCGGATATGTGCGAATTAGAGGCTGAATCGTGCGAAAATGAGCATAATTCGTGCAAAACGGGCAAAGTTGTTCATTGTGGTGCTGAATTGTGCTCAGTTACGATAACTTAACATAACCAGATGGTACAGAGTCGAATTACAGCGGATATGTGCGAATTAGAGGCTGAATCGTGCGAAAATGAGCAAAATTCGTTCAAAACGAGCAAAATTGTTCATTGTGGTGTTGAATTGTGCTCAGATAGGATAACATAACATAACTAGATAGTACAGAGTTGAATTACAGCGGATATGTGCGAATTAGAGGCTGAATCGTGCGAAAATGAGCATAATTCGTTCAAAACTAGCAAAGTTGTTCATTGTGGTGCTGAATTGTGCTCAGTTACGATGACTTAACATAACTATCTAGTTATTACTTAACATAACTATCTAGATGGTACAGAGTCGAATTACAGCGGATATGTGCGAATTAGAGGCTGAATCGTGCGAAAATGAGCATAATTCGCGCAAAACGAGCAAAATTGTTCATTGTGGTGTCGAATTGTGCTCAGTTACGATAACTTAACATAACTAGATAGTACAGAGTCGAATCACAGCGGATATGTGCGAATTAGAGGCTGAATCGTGCGAAAATGAGCATAATTCGTGCAAAACGGGCAAAGTTGTTCATTGTGGTGCTGAATTGTGCTCAGTTACGATAACTTAACATAACCAGATGGTACAGAGTCGAATCACAGCGGATATGTGCGAATTAGAGGCTGAATCGTGCGAAAATGAGCATAATTCGTGCAAAACGAGCAAAATTGTTCATTGTGGTGTCGGATTGTGCTCAGTTGTGGTAACTGAACATAACTAGATGGTACAGAGTCGAATCACAGCGAATATGTGCGAATTAGATGCTGAATCGTGCGAAAATGAGCATAATTCGTGCAAAACGAGCAAAACTGTTCATTGTGGTGTTGGATTGTGCTCAGATAGGATAACTTAACATAACTAGATAGTACAGAGTCGAATTACAGCGGATATGTGCGAATTAGAGGCTGAATCGTGCGAAAATGAGCAAAATTCGTTCAAAACGAGCAAAATTCGTGCAAAACGAGCAAAATTGTTCATTGTGGTGTTGAATTGTGCTCAGATAGGATAACTTAACATAACTAGATAGTACAGAGTCGAATTACAGCGGATATGTGCGAATTAGAGGCTGAATCGTGCGAAAATGAGCATAATTCGTTCGAAACGAGCAAAGTTGTTCATTGTGGTCCTGAATTGTGCTCAGTTACGATGACTTAACATAACTAGATGGTACAGAGTCGAATCACAGCGGATATGTGCGAATTAGAGGCTGAATCGTGCGAAAATGAGCATAACTCGTGGAAAACGAGCAAAATTGTTCATTGTGGTGTTGAATTGTGCTCAGATAGGTTAACTTGACATAACTAGATAGTACAGAGTCGAATTACAGCGGATATGTGCGAATTAGAGGCTGAATCGTTCGAAAATGAGCATAATTCTTGCAAAACGAGCAAAATTGTTCACTGTGGTGTTGAATTGAGCTCAGATAGGATAACATAACATAACTAGATAGTACAGAGTCGAATTACAGCGGATATGTGCGAATTAGAGGCTGAATCGTTCGAAAATGAGCAAAATTCGTTCAAAACGAGCAAAATTCGTGCAAAACGAGCAAAACTGTTCATTGTGGTGTTGAATTGTGCTCAGATAGGATAACTTAACATAACTAGATAGTACAGAGTCGAATTACAGCGGATATGTGCGAATTAGAGCTGAATCGTGCGAAAATGAGCATAATTAGTTCAAAACGAGCAAAGTTGTTCATTGTGGTGCTGAATTGTGCTCAGCTACGATGACTTAACATAACTAGATGGTACAGAGTCGAATCACAGCGAATATGTGCGAATTAGATGCTGAATCGTGCGAAAATGAGCATAATACGTGCAAAACGAGCAAAATTGTTAATTGTGGTGTCGAATTGTGCTCAGTTACGATAACTTAACATAACTAGATAGTACAGAGTCGAATTACAGCGGATATGTGCGAATTAGAGGCTGAATCGTTCGAAAATGACCAAAATTCGTTCAAAACGAGCAAAATTCGTGCAAAACGAGCAAAACTGTTCATTGTGGTGTTGAATTGTTCTCAGATAGGATAACTTAACATAACCAGATAGTACAGAGTCGAATTACAGCGGATATGTGCGAATTAGAGGCTGAATCGTGCGAAAATGAGCATAATTCGTGCAAAACAAGCATAATTGTTCATTGTGGTGTTGAATTGTGCTCAGATAGGATAACTTAACATAACTAGATAGTACAGAGTCGAATTACAGCGGATATGTACGAATTAGAGGCTGAATCGTGCGAAAATGAGCATAATTCGTGCAAAACAAGCAAAGTTGTTCATTGTGGTGCTGAATTGTGCTCAGTTACGATAACTTAACATGACTAGATAGTACAGAGTCGAATTACAGCGGATATGTGCGAATTAGAGGCTGAATCGTGCGAAAATGAGCATAATTCGTTCAAAACCAGCAAAATTGTTCATTGTGGTGTCGAAATGTGCTCAGATAGGATAACTTAACATAACTAGATAGTACAGAGTCGAATTACAGCGGATATGTGCGAATTAGAGGCTGAATCGTTCGAAAATGAGCAAAATTCGTTCAAAACGAGCAAAATTCGTGCAAAACGAGCAAAATTGCTCATTGTGGTGTTGAATTGTGCTCAGATAGGATAACTTAACATGACTAGATAGTACAGAGTCGAATTACAGCGGATATGTGCGAATAAGAGGCTGAATCGTGCGAAAATGAGCATAATTCGTTCAAAACCAGCAAAATTGTTCATTGTGGTGTCGAATTGTGCTAAGATAGGATAACTTAACATAACTAGATAGTACAGAGTCGAATCACAGCGGATATGTGCGAATTAGAGGCTGAATCGTGCGAAAATGAGCATAATTCGTGCAAAACGAGCAAAATTGTTCATTGTGGTGTCGAATTGTGCTCAGTTGTGGTAACTGAACATAACTAGATGGTACAGAGTCGAATCACAGCGAATATGTGCGAATTAGATCCTGAATCGTGCGAAAATGAGCATAATTCGTGCAAGACGAGCAAAACTGTTCATTGTGGTGTTGAATTGTGCTCAGATAGGATAACTTAACATAACTACATAGTACAGAGTCGAATTACAGCGGATATGTACGAATTAGAGGCTGAATCGTGCGAAAATGAGCAAAATTTGTTCAAAACGAGCAAAATTCGTGCAAAACGAGCAAAATTGTTCATTGTGGTGTTGAATTGTGCTCAGATAGGATAACATAACATAACTAGATAGTACAGAGTTGAATTACAGCGGATATGTGCGAATTAGAGGCTGAATCGTGCGAAAATGAGCATAATTCGTTCAAAACTAGCAAAGTTGTTCATTGTGGTGTCGAATTGTGCTCAGTTACGATAACTTAACATAACTAGATAGTACAGAGTCGAATCACAGCGGATATGTGCGAATTAGAGGCTGAATCGTGCGAAAATGAGCATAATTCGTGCAAAACGGGCAAAGTTGTTCATTGTGGTGCTGAATTGTGCTCAGTTACGATAACTTAACATAACCAGATGGTACAGAGTCGAATCACAGCGGATATGTGCGAATTAGAGGCTGAATCGTGCGAAAATGAGCATAATTCGTGCAAAACGAGCAAAATTGTTCATTGTGGTGTCGAATTGTGCTCAGTTGTGGTAACTGAACATAACTAGATGGTACAGAGTCGAATCACAGCGAATATGTGCGAATTAGATGCTGAATCGTGCGAAAATGAGCATAATTCGTGCAAAACGAGCAAAACTGTTCATTGAGGTGTTGGATTGTGCTCAGATAGGATAACTTAACATAACTAGATAGTACAGAGTCGAATTACAGCGGATATGTGCGAATTAGAGGCTGAATCGTGCGAAAATGAGCAAAATTCGTTCAAAACGAGCAAAATTGTTCATTGTGGTGTTGAATTGTGCTCAGATAGGATAACATAACATAACTAGATAGTACAGAGTTGAATTACAGCGGATATGTGCGAATTAGAGGCTGAATCGTGCGAAAATGAGCATAATTCGTTCAAAACTAGCAAAGTTGTTCATTGTGGTGCTGAATTGTGCTCAGTTACGATGACTTAACATAACTATCTAGTTATTACTTAACATAACTATCTAGATGGTACAGAGTCGAATTACAGCGGATATGTGCGAATTAGAGGCTGAATCGTGCGAAAATGAGCATAATTCGCGCAAAACGAGCAAAATTGTTCATTGTGGTGTCGAATTGTGCTCAGTTACGATAACTTAACATAACTAGATAGTACAGAGTCGAATCACAGCGGATATGTGCGAATTAGAGGCTGAATCGTGCGAAAATGAGCATAATTCGTGCAAAACGGGCAAAGTTGTTCATTGTGGTGCTGAATTGTGCTCAGTTACGATAACTTAACATAACCAGATGGTACAGAGTCGAATCACAGCGGATATGTGCGAATTAGAGGCTGAATCGTGCGAAAATGAGCATAATTCGTGCAAAACGAGCAAAATTGTTCATTGTGGTGTCGAATTGTGCTCAGTTGTGGTAACTGAACATAACTAGATGGTACAGAGTCGAATCACAGCGAATATGTGCGAATTAGATGCTGAATCGTGCGAAAATGAGCATAATTCGTGCAAAACGAGCAAAACTGTTCATTGTGGTGTTGGATTGTGCTCAGATAGGATAACTTAACATAACTAGATAGTACAGAGTCGAATTACAGCGGATATGTGCGAATTAGAGGCTGAATCGTGCGAAAATGAGCAAAATTCGTTCAAAACGAGCAAAATTCGTGCAAAACGAGCAAAATTGTTCATTGTGGTGTTGAATTGTGCTCAGATAGGATAACTTAACATAACTAGATAGTACAGAGTCGAATTACAGCGGATATGTGCGAATTAGAGGCTGAATCGTGCGAAAATGAGCATAATTCGTTCAAAACGAGCAAAGTTGTTCATTGTGGTCCTGAATTGTGCTCAGTTACGATGACTTAACATAACTAGATGGTACAGAGTCGAATCACAGCGGATATGTGCGAATTAGAGGCTGAATCGTGCGAAAATGAGCATAATTCGTGCAAAACGAGCAAAATTGTTCATTGTGGTGTTGAATTGTGCTCAGATAGGTTAACTTAACATAACTAGATAGTACAGAGTCGAATTACAGCGGATATGTGCGAATTAGAGGCTGAATCGTTCGAAAATGAGCATAATTCGTGCAAAACGGGCAAAGTTGTTCATTGTGGTGTTGAATTGTGCTCAGATAGGATAACTTAACATAACTAGATAGTACAGAGTCGAATTACAGCGGATATGTACGAATTAGAGGCTGAATCGTGCGAAAATGAGCATAATTCGTGCAAAACGGGCAAAGTTGTTCATTGTGGTGTTGAATTGTGCTCAGATAGGATAACATAACATAACTAGATAGTACAGAGTCGAATTACAGCGGATATGTGCGAATTAGAGGCTGAATCGTGCGAAAATGAGCATAATTCGTTCAAAACGATCAAAATTGTTCATTGTGGTGTTGAATTGTGCTCAGTTACGATAACTTAACATAACTAGATAGTACGGAGTTGAACTACAGCGGACATGTGCGAATTAGAGGCTGAATCGTGCGAAAATGAGCATAATTCGTTCAAAACCAGCAAAATTGTTCATTGTGGTGTCGAATTGTGCTCAGATAGGATAACTTAACATAACTAGATAGTACAGAGTCGAATTACAGCGGATATGTGCGAATTAGAGACTGAATCGTTCGAAAATGAGCAAAATTCGTTCAAAACGAGCAAAATTGTTCATTGTGGTGTTGAATTGTGCTCAGTTACGATAACTTAACATGACTAGATAGTACAGAGTCGAATTACAGCGGATATGTGCGAATTAGAGGCTGAATCGTTCGAAAATGAGCAAAATTCGTTCAAAACGAGCAAAATTGTTCATTGTGGTGTTGAGTTGTGCTCAGATAGGATAACTTAACATAACTAGATAGTACAGAGTCGAATCACAGCTGATATGTGCGAATTACAGGCTGAATCGTGCGAAAATGAGCATAATTAGTTCAAAACGAGCAAAGTTGTTCATTGTGGCGCTGAATTGTGCTCAGCTACGATGACTTAACATAATTAGATGGTACAGAGTCGAATCACAGCGAATATGTGCGAATTAGATGCTGAATCGTTCGAAAATGAGCATAATTCTTGCAAAACGAGCAAAATTGTTCACTGTGGTGTTGAATTGTGCTCAGATAGGATAACATAACATAACTAGATAGTACAGAGTCGAATTACAGCGGATATGTGCGAATTAGAGGCTGAATCGTTCGAAAATGAGCAAAATTCGTTCAAAACGAGCAAAATTCGTGCAAAACGAGCAAAGTTGTTCATTGTGGTCCTGAATTGTGCTCAGTTACGATGACTTAACATAACTAGATGGTACAGAGTCGAATCACAGCGGATATGTGCGAATTAGATGCTGAATCGTGCGAAAATGAGCATAATTCGTGCAAAACGAGCAAAATTGTTCATTGTGGTGTTGAATTGTGCTCAGATAGGTTAACTTAACATAACTAGATAGTACAGAGTCGAATTACAGCGGATATGTGCGAATTAGAGGCTGAATCGTTCGAAAATGAGCATAATTCTTGCAAAACGAGCAAAACTGTTCACTGTGGTGTTGAATTGTGCTCAGATAGGATAACATAACATAACTAGATAGTACAGAGTCGAATTACAGCGGATATGTGCGAATTAGAGGCTGAATCGTGCGAAAATGAGCATAATTCGTTCAAAACGAGCAAAGTTGTTCATTGTGGTCCTGAATTGTGCTCAGTTACGATGACTTAACATAACTAGATGGTACAGAGTCGAATCACAGCGGATATGTGCGAATTAGAGGCTGAATCGTGCGAAAATGAGCATAATTCGTGCAAAACGAGCAAAATTGTTCATTGTGGTGTTGAATTGTGCTCAGATAGGTTAACTTAACATAACTAGATAGTACAGAGTCGATTTACAGCGGATATGTGCGAATTAGAGGCTAAATCGTTCGAAAATGGGCAAAATTCGTGCAAAACGAGCAAAATTGTTCATTGTGGTGGCGAATTGTGCTCAGTTACGATAACTTAACATAACTAGATAGTACAGAGTCGAAGTACAGCGGATATGTACGAATTAGAGGCTGAATCGTGCGAAAATGAGCATAATTCGTGCAAAACGGGCAAAGTTGTTCATTGCGGTGCTGAATTGTGCTCAGTTACGATAACTTAACATAACCAGATGGTACAGAGTCGAATCACAGCGGATATGTGCGAATTAGAGGCTGAATCGTGCGAAAATGAGCATAATTCGTGCAAAACGAGCAAAATTGTTCATTGTGGTGTCGAATTGTGCTCAGTTGTGGTAACTCAACATAACTAGATGGTACAGAGTCTAATCACAGCGAATATGTGCGAATTAGATGCTGAATCGTGCGAAAATGAGCATAATTCGTGCAAAACGAGCAAAGTTGTTCATTGTGGTGCTGAATTGTGCTCAGTTACGATGACTTAACATAACTAGATGGTACAGAGTCGACTCAAAGCGGATATGTGCGAATTAGAGTCTGAATCGTGCGAAAATGAGCATAATTCGTGCAAAACGGGCAAAGTTGTTCATTGTGGTGTTGAATTGTGCTCAGATAGGATAACTTAACATAACTAGATAGTACAGAGTCGAATTACAGCGGATATGTACGAATTAGAGGCTGAATCGTGCGAAAATGAGCATAATTCGTGCAAAACGGGCAAAGTTGTTCATTGTGGTGCTGAATTGTGCTCAGATAGGATAACTTAACATAACTAGATGGTACAGAGTCGATTCAAAGCGGATATGTGCGAATTAGAGTCTGAATCGTGCGAAAATGAGCATAATTCCTGCAAAACGAGCAAAATTGTACACTGTGGTGTTGAATTGTGCTCAGATAGGATAACATAACATAACTAGATAGTACAGAGTCGAATTACAGCGGATATGTACGAATTAGAGGCTGAATCGTGCGAAAATGTGCATAATTCGTCCAAAACCTTGCAAAATTGTTCATTGCGGTGCTGAATTGTGCTCAGTTACGATAACATAACATGACTAGATAGTACAGAGTCGAATTACAGCGGATATGTGCGAATTAGAGGCTGAATCGTGCGAAAATGAGCATAATTCGTTCAAAACGATCAAAATTGTACATTGTGGTGTTGAATTGTGCTCAGTTACGATAACTTAACATGACTAGATAGTACAGAGTCGAATTACAGCGGATATGTGCGAATTAGAGGCTGAATCGTGCGAAAATGAGCATAATTCGTTCAAAACCAGCAAAATTGTTCATTGTGGTGTTGCATTGTGCTCAGTTACGATAACTTAACATGACTAGATAGTACAGAGTCGAATTACAGCGGATATGTGCGAATTAGAGGCTGAATCGTGCGAAAATGAGCATAATTCGTGCAAAACGAGCAAAATTGTTCAATGTGGTGTTGAATTGTGCTCAGATAGGATAGCTTAACATAACTAGATGGTACAGAGTCGAATTACAGCGGATATGTGCGAATTAGAGGCTGAATCGTGCGAAAATGAACATAATTCGTGCAAAACGAGCAAAATTGTTCATTGTGGTGTTGGATTGTGCTCAGATAGGATAACTTAACATAACTAGATAGTACAGAGTCGAATTACAGCGGATATGTGCGAATTAGAGGCTGAATCGTGCGAAAATGAGCATAATTCGTTCAAAACGATCAAAATTGTTCATTGTGGTGTTGAATTGTGCTCAGTTACGATAACTTAACATAACTAGATAGTACAGAGTCGAATTACAGCGGATATGTGCGAATTAGAGGCTGAATCGTTCGAAAATGAGCATAATTCGTTCAAAACCAGCAAAATTGTTCATTGTGGTGCTGATTTGTGCTCAGTTACGATAACTTAACATGACTAGATAGTACAGAGTCGAATTACAGCGGATATGTGCGAATTAGAGGCTGAATCGTTCGAAAATGAGCAAAATTCGTTCAAAACGAGCAAAATTGTTCATTGTGGTGTTGAGTTGTGCTCAGATAGGATAACTTAACATAACTAGATAGTACAGAGTCGAATTACAGCGGATATGTGCGAATTAGAGGCTGAATCGTGCGAAAATGAGCATAATTCGTGCAAAACGAGCATAATTGTTCATTGTGGTGTTGAATTGTGCTCAGATAGGATAACTTAACATAACTAGATAGTACAGAGTCGAATTACAGCGAATATGTACGAATTAGAGGCTGAATCGTGCGAAAATGAGCATAATTCGTTCAAAACAAGCAAAGTTGTTCATTGTGGTGCTGAATTGTGCTCAGTTTCGATAACTTAACATGACTAGATAGTACAGAGTCGAATTACAGCGGATATGTGCGAATTAGAGGCTGAATCGTGCGAAAAAGAGCATAATTCGTGCAAAACGAGCAAAATTGTTCATTGTGGTGTCGAATTGTGCTCAGTTGTGGTAACTGAACATAACTAGATGGTACAGAGTCGAATCACAGCGAATATGTGCGATTAGATCCTGAATCGTGCGAAAATGAGCATAATTCGTGCAAAACGAGCAAAACTGTTCATTGTGGTGTTGAATTGTGCTCAGAGAGGATAACTTAACATTACTACATAGTACAGAGTCGAATTACAGCGGATATGTGCGAATTAGAGGCTGAATCGTGCGAAAATGAGCAAAATTCGTTCAAAACGATCAAAATTCGTGCAAAACGAGCAAAATTGTTCATTGTGGTGTGGAATTGTGCTCAGATAGGATAACATAACATAACTAGATAGTACAGAGTTGAATTACAGCGGATATGTGCGAATTAGAGGCTGAATCGTGCGAAAATGAGCATAATTCGTTCAAAACGAGCAAAGTTGTTCATTGTGGTGCTGAATTGTGCTCAGTTACGATGACTTAACATAACTAGATGGTACAGAGTCGAATCAAAGCGGATATGTGCGAATTAGAGGCTGAATCGTGCGAAAATGAGCATAATTCTTGCAAAACGAGCAAAATTGTACACTGTGGTGTTGAATTGTGCTCAGATAGGATAACATAACATAACTAGATAGTACAGAGTCGAATTACAGCGGATATGTGCGAATTAGAGGCTGAATCGTTCGAAAATGACCAAAATTCGTTCAAAACGAGCAAAATTCGTGCAAAACGAGCAAAACTGTTCATTGTGGTGTTGAATTGTTCTCAGATAGGATAACTTAACATAACCAGATAGTACAGAGTCGAATTACAGCGGATATGTGCGAATTAGAGGCTGAATCGTGCGAAAATGAGCATAATTCGTGCAAAACAAGCATAATTGTTCATTGTGGTGTTGAATTGTGATCAGATAGGATAACTTAACATAACTAGATAGTACAGAGTCGAATTACAGCGGATATGTACGAATTAGAGGCTGAATCGTGCGAAAATGAGCATAATTCGTGCAAAACAAGCAAAGTTGTTCATTGTGGTGCTGAATTGTGCTCAGTTACGATGACTTAACATGACTAGATAGTACAGAGTCGAATTACAGCGGATATGTGCGAATTAGAGGCTGAATCGTGCGAAAATGAGCATAATTCGTGCAAAACGATCAAAATTGTTCATTGTGGTGTTGAATTGTGCTCAGTTACGATAACTTAACATGACTAGATAGTACAGAGTCGAATTACAGCGGATATGTGCGAATTAGAGGCTGAATCGTGCGAAAATGAGCATAATTCGTTCAAAACGATCAAAATTGTACATTGTGGTGTTGAATTGTGCTCAGTTACGATAACTTAACATGACTAGATAGTACAGAGTCGAATTACAGCGGATATGTGCGAATTAGAGGCTGAATCGTGCGAAAATGAGCATAATTCGTTCAAAACCAGCAAAATTGTTCATTGTGGTGTTGAATTGTGCTCAGTTACGATAACTTAACATGACTAGATAGTACAGAGTCGAATTACAGCGGATATGTGCGAATTAGAGGCTGAATCGTGCGAAAATGAGCATAATTCGTTCAAAACCAGCAAAATTGTTCATTGTGGTGTCGAAATGTGCTCAGATAGGATAACTTAACATAACTAGATAGTACAGAGTCGAATTACAGCGGATATGTGCGAATTAGAGGCTGAATCGTTCGAAAATGAGCAAAATTCGTTCAAAACGAGCAAAATTCGTGCAAAACGAGCAAAATTGCTCATTGTGGTGTTGAATTGTGCGCAGTTACGATGACTTAACATAACTAGATAGTACAGAGTCGAATCACAGCGGATATGTGCGAATTAGAGGCTGAATCGTGCGAAAATGAGCATAATTCGTGCAAAACGAGCAAAATTGTTCATTGTGGTGTCGAATTGTGCTCAGTTGTGGTAACTTAACATAACTAGATAGTACAGAGTCGAATTACAGCGGATATGTGCGAATTAGAGGCTGAATCGTTCGAAAATGAGCAAATTCGTTCAAAACGAGCAAAATTGTTCATTGTGGTGTTGAATTGTGCTCAGTTACGATAACTTAACATGACTAGATAGTACAGAGTCGGATCACAGCGGATATGTGCGAATTAGAGGCTGAATCGTGCAAAAATGAGCATAATTCGTTCAAAACAAGCAAAGTTGTTCATTGTGGTGCTGAATTGTGCTCAGTTACGATGACCTAACATAACTAGATGGTACAGAGTCGAATCACAGCGGATATGTGCGAATTAGAGGCTGAATCGTGCGAAAATGAGCATAATTCGTGCAAAACGAGCAAAATTGTTCATTGTGGTGTCGAATTGTGCTCAGTTGTGGTAACTGAACATAACTAGATGGTACAGAGTCGAATCACAGCGAATATGTGCGAATTAGATCCTGAATCGTGCGAAAACGAGCAAAATTCGTGCAAAACGAGCAAAATTGTTCATTGTGGTGTTGAATTGTGCTCAGATAGGATAACATAACATAACTAGATAGTACAGAGTTGAATTACAGCGGATATGTGCGAATTAGAGGCTGAATCGTGCGAAAATGAGCATAATTCGTTCAAAACGAGCAGAGTTGTTCATTGTGGTGCTGAATTGTGCGCAGTTACGATGACTTAACATAACCAGATGGTACAGAGTCGAATCACAGCGGATATGTGCGAATTAGAGGCTGAATCGTGCGAAAATGAGCATAATTCGTGCAAAACGAGCAAAATTGTTCATTGTGGTGTCGAATTGTGCTCAGTTGTGGTAACTGAACATAACTAGATGGTACAGAGTCGAATTACAGCGGATATGTGCGAATTAGAGGCTGAATCGTGCGAAAATGAGCATAATTCGTTCAAAACCAGCAAAATTGTTCATTGTGGTGTTGCATTGTGCTCAGTTACGATAACTTAACATGACTAGATAGTACAGAGTCGAATTACAGCGGATATGTGCGAATTAGAGGCTGAATCGTGCGAAAATGAGCATAATTCGTGCAAAACGAGCAAAATTGTTCAATGTGGTGTTGAATTGTGCTCAGATAGGATAGCTTAACATAACTAGATGGTACAGAGTCGAATTACAGCGGATATGTGCGAATTAGAGGCTGAATCGTGCGAAAATGAACATAATTCGTGCAAAACGAGCAAAATTGTTCATTGTGGTGTTGGATTGTGCTCAGATAGGATAACTTAACATAACTAGATAGTACAGAGTCGAATTACAGCGGATATGTGCGAATTAGAGGCTGAATCGTGCGAAAATGAGCATAATTCGTTCAAAACGATCAAAATTGTTCATTGTGGTGTTGAATTGTGCTCAGTTACGATAACTTAACATAACTAGATAGTACAGTGTCGAATTACAGCGGATATGTGCGAATTAGAGGCTGAATCGTTCGAAAATGAGCAAAATTCGTTCAAAACGAGCAAAATTGTTCATTGTGGTGCTGATTTGTGCTCAGTTACGATAACTTAACATGACTAGATAGTACAGAGTCGAATTACAGCGGATATGTGCGAATTAGAGGCTGAATCGTTCGAAAATGAGCAAAATTCGTTCAAAACGAGCAAAATTGTTCATTGTGGTGTTGAGTTGTGCTCAGATAGGATAACTTAACATAACTAGATAGTACAGAGTCGAATTACAGCGGATATGTGCGAATTAGAGGCTGAATCGTGCGAAAATGAGCATAATTCGTGCAAAACGAGCATAATTGTTCATTGTGGTGTTGAATTGTGCTCAGATAGGATAACTTAACATAACTAGATAGTACAGAGTCGAATTACAGCGTATATGTACGAATTAGAGGCTGAATCGTGCGAAAATGAGCATAATTCGTTCAAAACAAGCAAAGTTGTTCATTGTGGTGCTGAATTGTGCTCAGTTTCGATAACTTAACATGACTAGATAGTACAGAGTCGAATTACAGCGGATATGTGCGAATTAGAGTCTGAATCGTGCGAAAATGAGCATAATTCGTGCAAAACGATCAAAATTGTTCATTGTGGTGTTGAATTGTGCTCAGTTACGATAACTTAACATGACTAGATAGTACAGAGTCGAATTACAGCGGATATGTGCGAATTAGAGGCTGAATCGTGCGAAAATGAGCATAATTCGTCCAAAACCAGCAAAATTGTTCATTGCGGTGCTGAATTGTGCTCAGTTACGATAACTTAACATGACTAGATAGTACAGAGTCGAATTACAGCGGATATGTGCGAATTAGAGGCTGAATCGTGCGAAAATGAGCATAATTCGTTCAAAACGATCAAAATTGTACATTGTGGTGTTGAATTGTGCTCAGTTACGATAACTTAACATGACTAGATAGTACAGAGTCGAATTACAGCGGATATGTGCGAATTAGAGGCTGAATCGTGCGAAAATGAGCATAATTCGTTCAAAACCAGCAAAATTGTTCATTGTGGTGTTGCATTGTGCTCAGTTACGATAACTTAACATGACTAGATAGTACAGAGTCGAATTACAGCGGATATGTGCGAATTAGAGGCTGAATCGTGCGAAAATGAGCATAATTCGTGCAAAACGAGCAAAATTGTTCAATGTGGTGTTGAATTGTGCTCAGATAGGATAGCTTAACATAACTAGATGGTACAGAGTCGAATTACAGCGGATATGTGCGAATTAGAGGCTGAATCGTGCGAAAATGAACATAATTCGTGCAAAACGAGCAAAATTGTTCATTGTGGTGTTGGATTGTGCTCAGATAGGATAACTTAACATAACTAGATAGTACAGAGTCGAATTACAGCGGATATGTGCGAATTAGAGGCTGAATCGTGCGAAAATGAGCATAATTCGTTCAAAACGATCAAAATTGTTCATTGTGGTGTTGAATTGTGCTCAGTTACGATAACTTAACATAACTAGATAGTACAGAGTCGAATTACAGCGGATATGTGCGAATTAGAGGCTGAATCGTGCGAAAATGAGCATAATTCGTTCAAAACCAGCAAAATTGTTCATTGTGGTGTCGAATTGTGCTCAGATAGGATAACTTAACATAACTAGATAGTACAGAGTCGAATTACAGCGGATATGTGCGAATTAGAGGCTGAATCGTACGAAAATGAGCAAAATTCGTTCAAAACGAGCAAAATTGTTCATTGTGGTGCTGATTTGTGCTCAGTTACGATAACTTAACATGACTAGATAGTACAGAGTCGAATTACAGCGGATATGTGCGAATTAGAGGCTGAATCGTTCGAAAATGAGCAAAATTCGTTCAAAACGAGCAAAATTGTTCATTGTGGTGTTGAGTTGTGCTCAGATAGGATAACTTAACATAACTAGATAGTACAGAGTCGAATTACAGCGGATATGTGCGAATTAGAGGCTGAATCGTTCGAAAATGAGCAAAATTCGTTCAAAACGAGCAAAATTGTTCATTGTGGTGTTGAGTTGTGCTCAGATAGGATAACTTAACATAACTAGATAGTACAGAGTCGAATTACAGCGGATATGTGCGAATTAGAGGCTGAATCGTGCGAAAATGAGCATAATTCGTGCAAAACGAGCATAATTGTTCATTGTGGTGTTGAATTGTGCTCAGATAGGATAACTTAACATAACTAGATAGTACAGAGTCGAATTACAGCGTATATGTACGAATTAGAGGCTGAATCGTGCGAAAATGAGCATAATTCGTTCAAAACAAGCAAAGTTGTTCATTGTGGTGCTGAATTGTGCTCAGTTACGATGACCTAACATAACTAGATGGTACAGAGTCGAATCACAGCGGATATGTGCGAATTAGAGGCTGAATCGTGCGAAAAAGAGCATAATTCGTGCAAAACGAGCAAAATTGTTCATTGTGGTGTCGAATTGTGCTCAGTTGTGGTAACTGAACATAACTAGATGGTGCAGAGTCGAATCACAGCGAATATGTGCGATTAGATCCTGAATCGTGCGAAAATGAGCATAATTCGTGCAAAACGAGCAAAACTGTTCATTGTAGTGTTGAATTGTGCTCAGAGAGGATAACTTAACATTACTACATAGTACAGAGTCGAATTACAGCGGATATGTGCGAATTAGAGGCTGAATCGTGCGAAAATGAGCAAAATTCGTTCAAAACGATCAAAATTCGTGCAAAACGAGCAAAATTGTTCATTGTGGTGTGGAATTGTGCTCAGATAGGATAACATAACATAACTAGATAGTACAGAGTTGAATTACAGCGGATATGTGCGAATTAGAGGCTGAATCGTGCGAAAATGAGCATAATTCGTTCAAAACGAGCAAAGTTGTTCATTGTGGTGCTGAATTGTGCTCAGTTACGATGACTTAACATAACTAGATGGTACAGAGTCGAATCAAAGCGGATATGTGCGAATTAGAGGCTGAATCGTGCGAAAATGAGCATAATTCTTGCAAAACGAGCAAAATTGTACACTGTGGTGTTGAATTGTGCTCAGATAGGATAACATAACATAACTAGATAGTACAGAGTCGAATTACAGCGGATATGTGCGAATTAGAGGCTGAATCGTTCGAAAATGACCAAAATTCGTTCAAAACGAGCAAAATTCGTGCAAAACGAGCAAAACTGTTCATTGTGGTGTTGAATTGTTCTCAGATAGGATAACTTAACATAACCAGATAGTACAGAGTCGAATTACAGCGGATATGTGCGAATTAGAGGCTGAATCGTGCGAAAATGAGCATAATTCGTGCAAAACAAGCATAATTGTTCATTGTGGTGTTGAATTGTGCTCAGATAGGATAACTTAACATAACTAGATAGTACAGAGTCGAATTACAGCGGATATGTACGAATTAGAGGCTGAATCGTGCGAAAATGAGCATAATTCGTGCAAAACAAGCAAAGTTGTTCATTGTGGTGCTGAATTGTGCTCAGTTACGATGACTTAACATGACTAGATAGTACAGAGTCGAATTACAGCGGATATGTGCGAATTAGAGGCTGAATCGTGCGAAAATGAGCATAATTCGTGCAAAACGATCAAAATTGTTCATTGTGGTGTTGAATTGTGCTCAGTTACGATAACTTAACATGACTAGATAGTACAGAGTCGAATTACAGCGGATATGTGCGAATTAGAGGCTGAATCGTGCGAAAATGAGCATAATTCGTTCAAAACGATCAAAATTGTACATTGTGGTGTTGAATTGTGCTCAGTTACGATAACTTAACATGACTAGATAGTACAGAGTCGAATTACAGCGGATATGTGCGAATTAGAGGCTGAATCGTGCGAAAATGAGCATAATTCGTTCAAAACCAGCACAATTGTTCATTGTGGTGTTGAATTGTGCTCAGTTACGATAACTTAACATGACTAGATAGTACAGAGTCGAATTACAGCGGATATGTGCGAATTAGAGGCTGAATCGTGCGAAAATGAGCATAATTCGTTCAAAACCAGCAAAATTGTTCATTGTGGTGTCGAAATGTGCTCAGATAGGATAACTTAACATAACTAGATAGTACAGAGTCGAATTACAGCGGATATGTGCGAATTAGAGGCTGAATCGTTCGAAAATGAGCAAAATTCGTTCAAAACGAGCAAAATTCGTGCAAAACGAGCAAAATTGCTCATTGTGGTGTTGAATTGTGCGCAGTTACGATGACTTAACATAACTAGATAGTACAGAGTCGAATCACAGCGGATATGTGCGAATTAGAGGCTGAATCGTGCGAAAATGAGCATAATTCGTGCAAAACGAGCAAAATTGTTCATTGTGGTGTCGAATTGTGCTCAGTTGTGGTAACTTAACATAACTAGATAGTACAGAGTCGAATTACAGCGGATATGTGCGAATTAGAGGCTGAATCGTTCGAAAATGAGCAAATTCGTTCAAAACGAGCAAAATTGTTCATTGTGGTGTTGAATTGTGCTCAGTTACGATAACTTAACATGACTAGATAGTACAGAGTCGAATCACAGCGGATATGTGCGAATTAGAGGCTGAATCGTGCAAAAATGAGCATAATTCGTTCAAAACAAGCAAAGTTGTTCATTGTGGTGCTGAATTGTGCTCAGTTACGATGACCTAACATAACTAGATGGTACAGAGTCGAATCACAGCGGATATGTGCGAATTAGAGGCTGAATCGTGCGAAAATGAGCATAATTCGTGCAAAACGAGCAAAATTGTTCATTGTGGTGTCGAATTGTGCTCAGTTACGATAACTTAACATACCCAGATGGTACAGAGTCGAATCGCAGCGGATATGTGCGAATTAGAGGCTGAATCGTGCGAAAATGAGCATAATTCGTGCAAAACGAGCAAAACTGTTCATTGTGGTGTTGAATTGTGCTCAGATAGGATAACTTAACATAACTAGATAGTACAGAGTCGAATTACAGCGGATATGTGCGAATTAGAGCTGAATCGTGCGAAAATGAGCATAATTAGTTCAAAACGAGCAAAGTTGTTCATTGTGGTGCTGAATTGTGGTCAGCTACGATGACTTAACATAACTAGATGGTACAGAGTCGAATCACAGCGAATATGTGCGAATTAGATGCTGAATCGTGCGAAAATGAGCATAATACGTGCAAAACGAGCAAAATTGTTAATTGTGGTGTCGAATTGTGCTCAGTTACGATAACTTAACATAACTAGATAGTACAGAGTCGAAGTACAGCGGATATGTACGAATTAGAGGCTGAATCGTGCGAAAATGAGCATAATTCGTGCAAAACGGGCAAAGTTGTTCATTGTGGTGCTGAATTGTGCTGAGTTACGATAACTTAACATACCCAGATGGTACAGAGTCGAATCGCAGCGGATATGTGCGAATTAGAGGCTGAATCGTGCGAAAATGAGCATAATTCGTGCAAAACGAGCAAAACTGTTCATTGTGGTGTTGAATTGTGCTCAGATAGGATAACTTAACATAACTAGATAGTACAGAGTCGAATTACAGCGGATATGTACGAATTAGAGGCTGAATCGTGCGAAAATGAGCATAATTCGTGCAAAACGGGCAAAGTTGTTCATTGTGGTGTTGAATTGTGCTCAGATAGGATAACTTAACATAACTAGATAGTACAGAGTCGAATTACAGCGGATATGTACGAATTAGAGGCTGAATCGTGCGAAAATGAGCATAATTCGTGCAAAACGGGCAAAGTTGTTCATTGTGGTGTTGAATTGTGCTCAGATAGGATAACATAACATAACTAGATAGTACAGAGTCGAATTACAGCGGATATGTGCGAATTAGAGGCTGAATCGTTCGAAAATGAGCAAAATTCGTTCAAAACGAGCAAAATTTGTGC
This sequence comes from Megachile rotundata, assembly GCF_050947335.1. NCBI lineage: Eukaryota > Metazoa > Arthropoda > Insecta > Hymenoptera > Megachilidae > Megachile > Megachile rotundata. The sequence goes on along the minus strand of NW_027473610.1, from coordinate 119,524 downwards.
AAAACGAGCAAAACTGTTCATTGTGGTGTTGAATTGTGCTCAGATAGGATAACTTGACATAACTAGATAGTACAGAGTCGAATTACAGCGGATATGTGCGAATTAGAGCTGAATCGTGCGAAAATGAGCATAATTCGTTCAAAACGAGCAGAGTTGTTCATTGTGGTGCTGAATTGTGCTGAGTTACGATGACTTAACATAACTAGATAGTACAGAGTCGAATCACAGCGGATATGTGCGAATTACAGGCTGAATCGTGCGGAAATGAGCATAATTAGTTCAAAACGAGCAAAGTTGTTCATTGTGGCGCTGCATTGTGCTCAGCTACGATGACTTAACATAATTAGATGGTACAGAGTCGAATCACAGCGGATATGGGCGAATTAGAGGCTGAATCGTGCGAAAATGAGCATAATTCGTGCAAAACGAGCAAAATTGTTCATTGTGGTGTTGAATTGTGCTCAGATAGGTTAACTTAACATGACTAGATAGTACGGAGTCGAATTACAGCGGCTATGTGCGATTTAGAGGCTGAATCGTGCGAAGATGAGCATAATTCGTTCAAAACGAACAAAGTTGTTCATTGTGGTGCTGAATTGTGCTCAGTTACGATGACTTAACATAACTAGATGGTACAGAGTCGAATCACAGCGGATATGTGCGAATTAGAGGCTGAATCGTTCGAAAATGAGCATAATTCTTGCAAAACGAGCAAAATTGTTCACTGTGGTGTTGAATTGTGCTCAGATAGGATAACATAACATAACTATATAGTACAGAGTCGAATTACAGCGGATATGTGCGAATTAGAGACTGAATCGTTCGAAAATGAGCAAAATTCGTTCAATACGAGCAAAATTCGTGCAAAACGAGCAAAACTGTTCATTGTGGTGTTGAATTGTGCTCAGATAGGATAACTTAACATAACTAGATGGGACAGAGTCGAATCACAACGGATATGTGCGAATTAGAGGCTGAATCTTGCGTAAAATGAGCAAAATACGTTCATTACGAGCAAAATTGTTCATTGTGGTGTCGAATTGTGCTCAGTTGTGGTAACTTAACATAACTAGATGGTACAGAGTCGAATCACAGCGAATACGTGCGAATTAGAGGCTGAATCGTGCGAAAAAGAGCAAAATTCGTTCAAAACGAGCAAAATTCGTGCAAAACGAGCAAAATTGTTCATTGTGGTGTTGAATTGTGCTCAGATAGGATAACTTAACATAACTAGATAGTACAGAGTCGCATTACAGCGGATATGTGCGAATTAGAGGCTGAATCGTGCGAAAATGAGCATAATTCGTTCAAAACGAGCAAAGTTGTTCATTGTGGTCCTGAATTGTGCTCAGTTACGATGACTTAACATAACTAGATGGTACAGAGTCGAATCACAGCGGATATGTGCGAATTAGAGGCTGAATCGTGCGAAAATGAGCATAATTCGTGCAAAACGAGCAAAATTGCTCATTGTGGTGTCGAATTGTGCTCAGATAGGTTAACTTAACATAACTAGATAGTACAGAGTCGAATTACAGCGGATATGTGCGAATTAGAGGCTGAATCGTTCGAAAATGAGCATAATTCTTGCAAAACGAGCAAAACTGCTCACTGTGGTGTTGAATTGTGCTCAGATAGGATAACATAACATAACTAGATAGTACAGAGTCGAATTACAGCGGATATGTGCGAATTAGAGGCTGAATCGTTCGAAAATGAGCAAAATTCGTGCAAAACGAGCAAAATTGTTCATTGTGGTGTCGAATTGTGCTCAGTTACGATAACTTAACATAACTAGATAGTACAGAGTCGAAGTACAGCGGATATGTACGAATTAGAGGCTGAATCGTGCGAAAATGAGCATAATTCGTGCAAAACGGGCAAAGTTGTTCATTGCGGTGCTGAATTGTGCTCAGTTACGATAACTTAACATAACCAGATGGTACAGAGTCGAATCACAGCGGATATGTGCGAATTAGAGGCTGAATCGTTCGAAAATGAGCATAATTCTTGCAAAACGAGCAAAATTGTTCACTGTGGTGTTGAATTGTGCTCAGATAGGATAACATAACATAACTATATAGTACAGAGTCGAATTACAGCGGATATGTGCGAATTAGAGACTGAATCGTTCGAAAATGAGCAAAATTCGTTCAAAACGTGCAAAATTCGTGCAAAACGAGCAAAACTGTTCATTGTGGTGTTGAATTGTGCTCAGATAGGATAACTTAACATAACTAGATGGGACAGAGTCGAATCACAACGGATATGTGCGAATTAGAGGCTGAATCTTGCGTAAAATGAGCAAAATACGTTCATTACGAGCAAAATTGTTCATTGTGGTGTCGAATTGTGCTCAGTTGTGGTAACTTAACATAACTAGATGGTACAGAGTCGAATCACAGCGAATACGTGCGAATTAGAGGCTGAATCGTGCGAAAAAGAGCAAAATTCGTTCAAAACGAGCAAAATTCGTGCAAAACGAGCAAAATTGTTCATTGTGGTGTTGAATTGTGCTCAGATAGGATAACTTAACATAACTAGATAGTACAGAGTCGCATTACAGCGGATATGTGCGAATTAGAGGCTGAATCGTGCGAAAATGAGCATAATTCTTGCAAAACGAGCAAAACTGCTCACTGTGGTGTTGAATTGTGCTCAGATAGGATAACATAACATAACTAGATAGTACAGAGTCGAATTACAGCGGATATGTGCGAATTAGAGGCTGAATCGTTCGAAAATGAGCAAAATTCGTGCAAAACGAGCAAAATTGTTCATTGTGGTGTCGAATTGTGCTCAGTTACGATAACTTAACATAACTAGATAGTACAGAGTCGAAGTACAGCGGATATGTACGAATTAGAGGCTGAATCGTGCGAAAATGAGCATAATTCGTGCAAAACGGGCAAAGTTGTTCATTGCGGTGCTGAATTGTGCTCAGTTACGATAACTTAACATAACCAGATGGTACAGAGTCGAATCACAGCGGATATGTGCGAATTAGAGGCTGAATCGTGCGAAAATGAGCATAATTCGTGCAAAACGAGCAAAGTTGTTCATTGTGGTGCTGAATTGTGCTCAGCTACGATGACTTAACATAACTAGATGGTACAGAGTCGAATCACAGCGAATATGTACGAATTAGAGGCTGAATCGTGCGAATGTGAGCATAATTCGTGCAAAACGAGCAAAGTTGTTCATTGTGGTGCTGAATTGTGCTCAGTTACGATGACTTAACATAACTAGATGGTACAGAGTCGAATCACAGCGGATATGGGCGAATTAGAGGCTGAATCGTGCGAAAATGAGCATAATTCGTGCAAAACGAGCAAAATTGTTCATTGTGGTGTTGAATTGTGCTCAGATAGGTTAACTTAACATGACTAGATAGTACGGAGTCGAATTACAGCGGCTATGTGCGATTTAGAGGCTGAATCGTGCGAAGATGAGCATAATTCGTTCAAAACGAGCAAAGTTGTTCATTGTGGTGCTGAATTGTGCTCAGTTACGATGACTTAACATAACTAGATGGTACAGAGTCGAATCACAGCGGATATGTGCGAATTAGAGGCTGAATCGTTCGAAAATGAGCATAATTCTTGCAAAACGAGCAAAATTGTTCACTGTGGTGTTGAATTGTGCTCAGATAGGATAACTTAACATAACTAGATTGTACAGAGTCGAATTACAGCGGATATGTGCGAATTAGAGGCTGAATCGTGCGAAAATGAGCATAATTCGTTCATTACGAGCAAAATTGTCCATTGTGGTGTCGAATTGTGCTGAGTTACGATAACTTAACATAACTAGATGGGACAGAGTCGAATCACAACGGATATGTGCGAATTAGAGGCTGAATCTTGCGTAAAATGAGCAAAATACGTTCATTACGAGCAAAATTGTTCATTGTGGTGTCGAATTGTGCTCAGTTGTGGTAACTTAACATAACTAGATGGTACAGAGTCGAATCACAGCGAATACGTGCGAATTAGAGGCTGAATCGTGCGAAAAAGAGCAAAATTCGTTCAAAACGAGCAAAATTCGTGCAAAACGAGCAAAATTGTTCATTGTGGTGTTGAATTGTGCTCAGATAGGATAACTTAACATAACTAGATAGTACAGAGTCGCATTACAGCGGATATGTGCGAATTAGAGGCTGAATCGTGCGAAAATGAGCATAATTCGTTCAAAACGAGCAAAGTTGTTCATTGTGGTCCTGAATTGTGCTCAGTTACGATGACTTAACATAACTAGATGGTACAGAGTCGAATCACAGCGGATATGTGCGAATTAGAGGCTGAATCGTGCGAAAATGAGCATAATTCGTGCAAAACGAGCAAAATTGTTCATTGTGGTGTTGAATTGTGCTCAGATAGGTTAACTTAACATAACTAGATAGTACAGAGTCGAATTACAGCGGATATGTGCGAATTAGAGGCTGAATCGTTCGAAAATGAGCATAATTCATGCAAAACGAGCAAAACTGTTCACTGTGGTGTTGAATTGTGCTCAGATAGGATAACATAACATAACTAGATAGTACAGAGTCGAATTACAGCGGATATGTGCGAATTAGAGGCTGAATCGTTCGAAAATGAGCTGAATTCGTGCAAAACGAGCAAAATTGTGCATTGTGGTGTTGAATTGTGCTCAGTTACGATAACTTAACATAACTAGATGGGACAGAGTCAAATCACAGCGGATATGTGCGAATTAGAGGCTGAATCGTGCGAAAATGAGCAAAATACAATCATTACGTGCAAAATTGTTCATTGTGGTGTCGAATTGTGCTCAGTTACGATGACTTAACATAACTAGATGGTACAGAGTCGAATCACAGCGGATATGTGCGAATTAGAGGCTGAATCGTTCGAAAATGAGCATAATTCTTGCAAGACGAGCAAAATTGTTCACTGTGGTGTTGAATTGTGCTCAGATAGGATAACATAACATAACTAGATAGTACAGAGTCGAATTACAGCGGATATGTGCGAATTAGAGGCTGAATCGTTCGAAAATGAGCAAAATTCGTTCAAAACGAGCAAAATTCGTGCAAAACGAGCAAAACTGTTCATTGTGGTGTTGAATTGTGCTCAGATAGGATAACTTAACATAACTAGATTGTACAGAGTCGAATTACAGCGGATATGTGCGAATTAGAGGCTGAATCGTGCGAAAATGAGCATAATTCGTTCATTACGAGCAAAATTGTCCATTGTGGTGTCGAATTGTGCTGAGTTACGATAACTTAACATAACTAGATGGGACAGAGTCGAATCACAACGGATATGTGCGAATTAGAGGCTGAATCTTGCGTAAAATGAGCAAAATACGTTCATTACGAGCAAAATTGTTCATTGTGGTGTCGAATTGTGCTCAGTTGTGGTAACTTAACATAACTAGATGGTACAGAGTCGAATCACAGCGAATACATGCGAATTAGAGGCTGAATCGTGCGAAAAAGAGCAAAATTCGTTCAAAACGAGCAAAATTCGTGCAAAACGAGCAAAATTGTTCATTGTGGTGTTGAATTGTGCTCAGATAGGATAACTTAACATAACTAGATAGTACAGAGTCGCATTACAGCGGATATGTGCGAATTAGAGGCTGAATCGTGCGAAAATGAGCATAATTCGTTCAAAACGAGCAAAGTTGTTCATTGTGGTCCTGAATTGTGCTCAGTTACGATGACTTAACATAACTAGATGGTACAGAGTCGAATCACAGCGGATATGTGCGAATTAGAGGCTGAATCGTGCGAAAATGAGCATAATTCGTGCAAAACGAGCAAAATTGTTCATTGTGGTGTTGAATTGTGCTCAGATAGGTTAACTTAACATAACTAGATAGTACAGAGTCGAATTACAGCGGATATGTGCGAATTAGAGGCTGAATCGTTCGAAAATGAGCATAATTCTTGCAAAACGAGCAAAACTGTTCACTGTGGTGTTGAATTGTGCTCAGATAGGATAACATAACATAACTAGATAGTACAGAGTCGAATTACAGCGGATATGTGCGAATTAGAGGCTGAATCGTGCGAAAATGAGCATAATTCGTTCAAAACGAGCAAAGTTGTTCATTGTGGTCCTGAATTGTGCTCAGTTACGATGACTTAACATAACTAGATGGTACAGAGTCGAATCACAGCGGATATGTGCGAATTAGAGGCTGAATCGTGCGAAAATGAGCATAATTCGTGCAAAACGAGCAAAATTGTTCATTGCGGTGCTGAATTGTGCTCAGTTACGATAACATAACATAACCAGATGGTACAGAGTCGAATCACAGCGGATATGTGCGAATTAGAGGCTGAATCGTGCGAAAATGAGCATAATTCGTGCAAAACGAGCAAAATTGTTCATTGTGGTGTCGAATTGTGCTCAGTTGTGGTAACTCAACATAACTAGATGGTACAGAGTATAATAACAGCGAATATGTGCGAATTAGATGCTGAATCGTGCGAAAATGAGCATAATTCGTGCAAAACGAGCAAAGGTGTTCATTGTGGTGCTGAATTGTGCTCAGATAGGATAACTTAACATAACTAGATGGTACAGAGTCGACTCAAAGCGGATATGTGCGAATTAGAGTCTGAATCGTGCGAAAATGAGCATAATTCCTGCAAAACGAGCAAAATTGTACACTGTGGTGTTGAATTGTGCTCAGATAGGATAACATAACATAACTAGATAGTACAGAGTCGAATTACAGCGGATATGTACGAATTAGAGGCTGAATCGTGCGAAAATGAGCATAATTCGTGCAAAACAAGCAAAGTTGTTCATTGTGGTGCTGAATTGTGCGCAGTTACGATGACTTAACATAACTAGATAGTACAGAGTCGAATTACAGCGGATATGTACGAATTAGAGGCTGAATCGTGCGAAAATGAGCATAATTCGTGCAAAACGGGCAAAGTTGTTCATTGTGGTCCTGAATTGTGCTCAGTTACGATGACTTAACATAACTAGATGGGACAGAGTCGAATCACAGCGGATATGTGCGAATTAGAGGCTGAATCGTGCGAAAATGAGCATAATTCGTGCAAAACGAGCAAAATTGTTCATTGTGGTGTTGAATTGTGCTCAGATAGGTTAACTTAACATGACTAGATAGTACAGAGTCGAATTACAGCGGCTATGTGCGAATTAGAGGCTGAATCGTGCGAAGATGAGCATAATTCGTTCAAAACGAGCAAAGTTGTTCATTGTGGTGCTGAATTGTGCTCAGTTACGATGACTTAACATAACTAGATGGTACAGAGTCGAATCACAGCGGATATGTGCGAATTAGAGGCTGAATCGTTCGAAAATGAGCATAATTCTTGCAAAACGAGCAAAATTGTTCACTGTGGTGTTGAATTGTGCTCAGATAGGATAACATAACATAACTAGATAGTACAGAGTCGAATTACAGCGGATATGTGCGAATTAGAGGCAGAATCGTTCGAAAATGAGCAAAATTCGTTCAAAACGAGCAAAATTCGTGCAAAACGAGCAAAACTGTTCATTGTGGTGTTGGATTGTGCTCAGATAGGATAACTTAACATAACTAGATAGTACAGAGTCGAATTACAGCGGATATGTACGAATTAGAGGCTGAATCGTGCGAAAATGAGCATAATTCGTTCAAAACGAGCAGAGTTGTTCATTGTGGTGCTGAATTGTGCTCAGCTACGATGACTTAACATAACTAGATGGTACAGAGTCGAATCACAGCGAATATGTACGAATTAGAGGCTGAATCGTGCGAAAGTGAGCATAATTCGTGCAAAACGAGCAAAGTTGTTCATTGTGGTGCTGAATTGTGCTCAGCTACGATGACTTAACATAACTAGATGGTACAGAGTCGAATCACAGCGAATATGTACGAATTAGAGGCTGAATCGTGCGAAAGTGAGCATAATTCGTGCAAAACGAGCAAAGTTGTTCATTGTGGTGCTGAATTGTGCTCAGTTACGATGACTTAACATAACTAGATGGTACAGAGTCGAATCACAGCGGATATGGGCGAATTAGAGGCTGAATCGTGCGAAAATGAGCATAATTCGTGCAAAACGAGCAAAATTGTTCACTGTGGTGTTGAATTGTGCTCAGATAGGATAACATAACATAACTAGATAGTACAGAGTCGAATTACAGCGGATATGTGCGAATTAGAGGCTGAATCGTTCGAAAATGAGCAGAATTCGTGCAAAACGAGTAAAATTGTGCATTGTGGTGTTGAATTGTGCTCAGTTACGATAACTTAACATAACTAGATGGGACAGAGTCAAATCACAGCGGATATGTGCGAATTAGAGGCTGAATCGTGCGAAAATGAGCAAAATACAATCATTACGTGCAAAATTGTTCATTGTGGTGTCGAATTGTGCTCAGTTACGATGACTTAACATAACTAGATGGTACAGAGTCGAATCACAGCGGATATGTGCGAATTAGAGGCTGAATCGTGCGAAAATGAGCATAATTCGTGCAAAACGAGCAAAATTGTTCATTGTGGTGTTGAATTGTGCTCAGATAGGTTAACTTAACATAACTAGATAGTACAGAGTCAAATTACAGCGGATATGTGCGAATTAGAGGCTGAATCGTTCGAAAATGAGCATAATTCTTGCAAAACGAGCAAAATTGTTCACTGTGGTGTTGAATTGTGCTCAGATAGGATAACATAACATAACTAGATAGTACAGAGTCGAATTACAGCGGATATGTGCGAATTAGAGGCTGAATCGTTCGAAAATGAGCAAAATTCGTTCAATACGAGCAAAATTCGTGCAAAACGAGCAAAACTGTTCATTGTGGTGTTGAATTGTGCTCAGATAGGATAACTTAACATAACTAGATAGTACAGAGTCGAATTACAGCGGATATGTGCGAATTAGAGCTGAATCGTGCGAAAATGAGCATAATTAGTTCAAAACGAGCAAAGTTGTTCATTGTGGTGCTGAATTGTGGTCAGCTACGATGACTTAACATAACTAGATGGTACAGAGTCGAATCACAGCGAATATGTGCGAATTAGATGCTGAATCGTGCGAAAATGAGCATAATACGTGCAAAACGAGCAAAATTGTTAATTGTGGTGTCGAATTGTGCTCAGTTACGATAACTTAACATAACTAGATAGTACAGAGTCGAAGTTCAGCGGATATGTACGAATTAGAGGCTGAATCGTGCGAAAATGAGCATAATTCGTGCAAAACGGGCAAAGTTGTTCATTGTGGTGCTGAATTGTGCTCAGTTACGATAACTTAACATAACCAGATGGTACAGAGTCGAATCGCAGCGGATATGTGCGAATTAGAGGCTGAATCGTGCGAAAATGAGCATAATTCGTGCAAAACGAGCAAAACTGTTCATTGTGGTGTTGAATTGTGCTCAGATAGGATAACTTAACATAACTAGATAGTACAGAGTCGAATTACAGCGGATATGTACGAATTAGAGGCTGAATCGTGCGAAAATGAGCATAATTCGTGCAAAACGGGCAAAGTTGTTCATTGTGGTGTTGAATTGTGCTCAGATAGGATAACATAACATAACTAGATAGTACAGAGTCGAATTACAGCGGATATGTGCGAATTAGAGGCTGAATCGTTCGAAAATGAGCAAAATTCGTTCAAAACGAGCAAAATTCGTGCAAAACGAGCAAAACTGTTCATTGTGGTGTTGAATTGTGCTCAGATAGGATAACTTGACATAACTAGATAGTACAGAGTCGAATTACAGCGGATATGTGCGAATTAGAGCTGAATCGTGCGAAAATGAGCATAATTCGTTCAAAACGAGCAGAGTTGTTCATTGTGGTGCTGAATTGTGCTGAGTTACGATGACTTAACACAACTAGATAGTACAGAGTCGAATCACAGCGGATATGTGCGAATTACAGGCTGAATCGTGCGAAAATGAGCATAATTAGTTTTCAAAACGAGCAAAGTTGTTCATTGTGGCGCTGAATTGTGCTCAGCTACGATGACTTAACATAATTAGATGGTACAGAGTCGAATCACAGCGAATATGTGCGAATAGATGCTGAATCGTGCGAAAATGAGCATAATTCGTGCAAAACGAGCAAAGTTGTTCATTGTGGTGCTGAATTGTGCTCAGTTACGATGACTTAACATAACTAGATGGTTACAGAGTCGAATCACAGCGGATATGGGCGAATTAGAGGCTGAATCAGTGCGAAAATGAGCATAATTCGTGCAAAACGAGCAAAATTGTTCATTGTGGTGTTGAATTGTGCTCAGATAGGTTAACTTAACATGACTAGATAGTACGGAGTCGAATACAGCGGCTATGTGCGATTTAGAGGCTGAATCGTGCGAAGATGAGCATAATTCGTTCAAAACGAGCAAAGTTGTTCATTGTGGTGCTGAATTGTGCTCAGTTACGATGACTTAACATAACTAGATGGTACAGAGTCGAATCACAGCGGATATGTGCGAATTAGAGGGCTGAATCGTTCGAAAATGAGCATAATTCTTGCAAAACGAGCAAAATTGTTCACTGTGGTGTTGAATTGTGCTCAGATAGGATAACATAACATAACTAGATAGTACAGAGTCGAATTACAGCGGATATGTGCGAATTAGAGGCTGAATCGTTCGAAATGAGCAAATTCGTTCAAAACGAGCAAAATTCGTGCAAAACGAGCAAAACTGTTCATTGTGGGTGTTGAATTGTGCTCAGATAGGATAACTTAACATAACTAGATTGTACAGAGTCGAATTACAGCGGATATGTGCGAATTAGAGGCTGAATCGTGCGAAAATGAGCATAATTCGTTCATTACGAGCAAAATTGTCCATTGTGGGTGTCGAATTGTGCTGAGTTACGATAACTTAACATAACTAGATGGGACAGAGTCGAATCACAACGGATATGTGCGAATTAGAGGCTGAATCTTGCGTAAAATGAGCAAAATACGTTCATTACGAGCAAAATTGTTCATTGTGGTGTCGAATTGTGCTCAGTTGTGGTAACTTAACATAACTAGATGGTACAGAGTCGAATCACAGCGAATACGTGCGAATTAGAGGCTGAATCGTGCGAAAAAGAGCAAAATTCGTTCAAAACGAGCAAAATTCGTGCAAAACGAGCAAAATTGTTCATTGTGGTGTTGAATTGTGCTCAGATAGGATAACTTAACATAACTAGATAGTACAGAGTCGCATTACAGCGGATATGTGCGAATTAGAGGCTGAATCGTGCGAAAATGAGCATAATTCGTTCAAAACGAGCAAAGTTGTTCATTGTGGTCCTGAATTGTGCTCAGTTACGATGACTTAACATAACTAGATGGTACAGAGTCGAATCACAGCGGATATGTGCGAATTAGAGGCTGAATCGTGCGAAAATGAGCATAATTCGTGCAAAACGAGCAAAATGTTCATTGTGGTGTTGAATTGTGCTCAGATAGGTTAACTTAACATAACTAGATAGTACAGAGTCGAATTACAGCGGATATGTGCGAATTAGAGGCTGAATCGTTCGAAAATGAGCATAATTCTTGCAAAACGAGCAAAACTGTTCACTGTGGTGTTGAATTGTGCTCAGATAGGATAACATAACATAACTAGATAGTACAGAGTCGAATTACAGCGGATATGTGCGAATTACGAGGCTGAATCGTGCGAAAATGAGCATAATTCGTTCAAAACGAGCAAAGTTGTTCATTGTGGTCCTGAATTGTGCTCAGTTACGATGACTTAACATAACTAGATGGTACAGAGGTCGAATCACAGCGGATATGTGCGAATTAGAGGCTGAATCGTGCGAAAATGAGCATAATTCGTGCAAAACGAGCAAAATTGTTCATTGTGGTGTTGAATTGTGCTCAGATAGGTTAACTTAACATAACTAGATAGTACAGAGTCGATTTACAGCGGATATGTGCGAATTAGAGGCTGAATCGTTCGAAATGGGCAAAATTCGTGCAAAACGAGCAAAATTGTTCATTGTGGTGTCGAATTGTGCTCAGTTACGATAACTTAGCATAACTAGATAGTACAGAGTCGAAGTACAGCGGATATGTACGAATTAGAGGCTGAATCGTGCGAAAATGAGCATAATTCGTGCAAAACGGGCAAAGTTGTTCATTGCGGTGCTGAATTGTGCTCAGTTACGATAACATAACATAACCAGATGGTACAGAGTCGAATCACAGCGGATATGTGCGAATTAGAGGCTGAATCGTGCGAAAATGAGCATAATTCGTGCAAAACGAGCAAAATAGTTCATTGTGGTGTCGAATTGTGCTCAGTTGTGGTAACTCAACATAACTAGATGGTACAGAGTATAATAACAGCGAATATGTGCGAATTAGATGCTGAATCGTGCGAAAATGAGCATAATTCGTGCAAAACGAGCAAAGTTGTTCATTGTGGTGCTGAATTGTGCTCAGTTACGATGACTTAACATAACTAGATGGTACAGAGTCGACTCAAAGCGGATATGTGGGAATTAGAGTCTGAATCGTGCGAAAATGAGCATAATTCGTGCAAAACGGGCAAAGTTGTTCATTGTGGTGTTGAATTGTGCTCAGATAGGATAACTTAACATAACTAGATAGTACAGAGTCGAATTACAGCGGATATGTACGAATTAGAGGCTGAATCGTGCGAAAATGAGCATAATTCGTGCAAAACGGGCAAAGTTGGTTCATTGTGGTGCTGAATTGTGCTCAGATAGGATAACTTAACATAACTAGATGGTACAGAGTCGACTCAAAGCGGGATATGTGCGAATTAGAGTCTGAATCGTGCGAAAATGAGCATAATTCCTGCAAAACGAGCAAAATTGTACACTGTGGTGTTGAATTGTGCTCAGATAGGATAACATAACATAACTAGATAGTACAGAGTCGAATTACAGCGGATATGTACGAATTAGAGGCCTGAATCGTGCGAAAATGAGCATAATTCGTGCAAAACGGGCAAAGTTGTTCATTGTGGTGCTGAATTGTGCTCAGTTACGATGACTTAACATAAACTAGATGGGACAGAGTCGAATCACAGCGGATATGTGCGAATTAGAGGCTGAATCGTGCGAAAATGAGCATAATTCGTGCAAAACGAGCAAAATTGTTCATTGTGGTGTTTGAATTGTGCTCAGATAGGTTAACTTAACATGACTAGATAGTACAGAGTCGAATTACAGCGGCTATGTGCGAATTAGAGGCTGAATCGTGCGAAAATGAAGCATAATTCGTCATTACGAGCAAAATTGTCCATTGTGGTGTCGAATTGTGCTGAGTTACGATAACTTAACATAACTAGATGGGACAGAGTCGAATCACAACGGATATGTGCGAATTAGAGGCTGAATCTTGCGTAAAATGAGCAAAATACGTTCATTACGAGCAAAATTGTTCATTGTGGTGTCGAATTGTGCTCAGTTGTGGTAACTTAACATAACTAGATGGTACAGAGTCGAATCACAGCGAATACGTGCGAATTAGAGGCTGAATCGTGCGAAAAAGAGCAAATTCGTTCAAAACGAGCAAAATTCGTGCAAAACGAGCAAAATTGTTCATTGTGGTGTTGAATTGTGCTCAGATAGGATAACTTAACATAACTAGATAGTACAGAGTCGCATTACAGCGGATATGTGCGAATTAGAGGCTGAATCGTGCGAAAATGAGCATAATTCGTTCAAAACGAGCAAAGTTGTTCATTGGTGGTCCTGAATTGTGCTCAGTTACGATGACTTAACATAACTAGATGGTACAGAGTCGAATCACAGCGGATATGTGCGAATTAGAGGCTGAATCGTGCGAAAATGAGCATAATTCGTGCAAAACGAGCAAAATTGTTCATTGTGGTGTTGAATTGTGCTCAGATAGGTTAACTTAACATAACTAGATAGTACAGAGTCGAATTACAGCGGATATGTGCGAATTAGAGGCTGAATCGTTCGAAAATGAGCATAATTCTTGCAAAACGAGCAAAACTGTTCACTGTGGTGTTGAATTGTGCTCAGATAGGATAACATAACATAACTAGATAGTACAGAGTCGAATTACAGCGGATATGTGCGAATTAGAGGCTGAATCGTGCGAAAATGAGCATAATTCGTTCAAAACGAGCAAAGTTGTTCATTGTGGTCCTGAATTGTGCTCAGTTACGATGACTTAACATAACTAGATGGTACAGAGTCGAATCACAGCGGATATGTTGCGAATTAGAGGCTGAATCGTGCGAAAATGAGCATAATTCGTGCAAAACGAGCAAAATTGGTTCATTGTGGTGTTGAATTGTGCTCAGATAGGTTAACTTAACATAACTAGATAGTACAGAGTCGATTTACAGCGGATATGTGCGAATTAGAGGCTGAATCGTTCGAAAATGGGCAAAATTCGTGCAAAACGAGCAAAATTGTTCATTGTGGTGTCGAATTGTGCTCAGTTACGATAACTTAACATAACTAGATAGTACAGAGTCGAAGTACAGCGGATATGTACGAATTAGAGGCTGAATCGTGCGAAAATGAGCATAATTCGTGCAAAACGGGCAAAGTTGTTCATTGCGGTGCTGAATTGTGCTCAGTTACGATAACATAACATAACCAGATGGTACAGAGTCGAATCACAGCGGATATGTGCGAATTAGAGGCTGAATCGTGCGAAAATGAGCATAATTCGTGCAAAACGGGCAAAGTTGTTCATTGTGGTGCTGAATTGTGCTCAGTTACGATGACTTAACATAACTAGATGGGACAGAGTCGAATCACAGCGGATATGTGCGAATTAGAGGCTGAATCGTGCGAAAATGAGCATAATTCGTGCAAAACGAGCAAAATTGTTCATTGTGGTGTTGAATTGTGCTCAGATAGGTTAACTTAACATGACTAGATAGTACAGAGTCGAATTACAGCGGCTATGTGCGAATTAGAGGCTGAATCGTGCGAAGATGAGCATAATTCGTTCAAAACGAGCAAAGTTGTTCATTGTGGTGCTGAATTGTGCTCAGTTACGATGACTTAACATAACTAGATGGTACAGAGTCGAATCACAGCGGATATGTGCGAATTAGAGGCTGAATCGTTCGAAAATGAGCATCATTCTTGCAAAACGAGCAAAATTGTTCACTGTGGTGTTGAATTGTGCTCAGATAGGATAACATAACATAACTAGATAGTACAGAGTCGAATTACAGCGGATATGTGCGAATTAGAGGCAGAATCGTTCGAAAATGAGCAAAATTCGTTCAAAACGAGCAAAATTCGTGCAAAACGAGCAAAACTGTTCATTGTGGTGTTGGATTGTGCTCAGATAGGATAACTTAACATAACTAGATAGTACAGAGTCGAATTACAGCGGATATGTGCGAATTAGAGGCTGAATCGTGCGAAAATGAGCATAATTCGTTCAAAACGAGCAGAGTTGTTCATTGTGGTGCTGAATTGTGCGCAGTTACGATGACTTAACATAACTAGATAGTACAGAGTCGAATCACAGCGGATATGTGCGAATTAGAGGCTGAATCGTGCGAAAATGAGCATAATTCGTTCAAAACAAGCAAAGTTGTTCATTGTGGTGCTGAATTGTGCTCAGTTACGATGACCTAACATAACTAGATGGTACAGAGTCGAAACACAGCGGATATGTGCGAATTAGAGGCTGAATCGTGCGAAAAAGAGCATAATTCGTGCAAAACGAGCAAAATTGTTCATTGTGGTGTCGAATTGTGCTCAGTTGTGGTAACTGAACATAACTAGATGGTACAGAGTCGAATCACAGCGAATATGTGCGAATTAGATCCTGAATCGTGCGAAAATGAGCATAATTCGTGCAAAACGAGCAAAACTGTTAATTGTGGTGTTGAATTGTGCTCAGAGAGGATAACTTAACATAACTACATAGTACAGAGTCGAATTACAGCGGATATGTGCGAATTAGAGGCTGAATCGTGCGAAAATGAGCAAAATTCGTTCAAAACGATCAAAATTCGTGCAAAACGAGCAAAATTGTTCACTGTGGTGTTGAATTGTGCTCAGATAGGATAACATAACATAACTAGATAGTACAGAGTTGAATTACAGCGGATATGTGCGAATTAGTGGCTGAATCGTGCGAAAATTAGCATAATTCGTTCAAAACGAGCAAAGTTGTTCATTGTGGTGCTGAATTGTGCTCAGTTACGATGACTTAACATAACTATCTAGTTATTACTTAACATAACTATCTAGATGGTACAGAGTCGAATTACAGCGGATATGTGCGAATTAGAGGCTGAATCGTGCGAAAATGAGCATAATTCGTGCAAAACGAGCAAAATTGTTCATTGTGGTGTCGAATTGTGCTCAGTTACGATAACTTAACATAACTAGATAGTACAGAGTCGAATCACAGCGGATATGTGCGAATTAGAGGCTGAATCGTGCGAAAATGAGCATAATTCGTGCAAAACGGGCAAAGTTGTTCATTGTGGTGCTGAATTGCGCTCCGATAGGATAACTTAACATAACTAGATAGTACAGAGTCGAATCACAGCGGATATGTACGAATTAGAGGCAGAATCGTGCGAAAATGAGCATAATTCGTGCAAAACGAGCAAAGTTGTTCATTGTGGTGCTGAATTGTGCTCAGTTACGAAGACTTAACATAACTAGATGGTACAGAGTCGAATCACATCGGATATGTGCGAATTAGAGGCTGAATCGTGCGAAAATGAGCATAATTCGTTCAAAACGAGCAAAGTTGTTCATTGCGGTGCTGAATTGTGCTCAGTTACGATGACTTAACATAACTAGATGGTACAGAGTCGAATCAAAGCGGATATGTGCGAATTAGAGGCTGAATCGTGCGAAAATGAGCATAATTCTTGCAAAACGAGCAAAATTGTACACTGTGGTGTTGAATTGTGCTCAGATAGGATAACATAACATAACTAGATAGTACAGAGTCGAATTACAGCGGATATGTGCGAATTAGAGGCTGAATCGTTCGAAAATGACCAAAATTCGTTCAAAACGAGCAAAATTCGTGCAAAACGAGCAAAACTGTTCATTGTGGTGTTGAATTGTTCTCAGATAGGATAACTTGACATAACCAGATAGTACAGAGTCGAATTACAGCGGATATGTGCGAATTAGAGGCTGAATCGTGCGAAAATGAGCATAATTCGTGCAAAACAAGCATAATTCTTCATTGTGGTGTTGAATTGTGCTCAGATAGGATAACTTAACATAACTAGATAGTACAGAGTCGAATTACAGCGGATACGTACGAATTAGAGGCTGAATCGTGCGAAAATGAGCATAATTCGTCCAAAACCAGCAAAATTGTTCATTGCGGTGTTGAATTGTGCTCAGTTACGATAACTTAACATGACTAGATAGTACAGAGTCGAATTACAGCGGATATGTACGAATTAGAGGCTGAATCGTGCGAAAATGAGCATAATTCGTGCAAAACGGGCAAAGTTGTTCATTGTGGTGCTGAATTGTGCTCAGTTACGATGACTTAACATAACTAGATGGGACAGAGTCGAATCACAGCGGATATGTGCGAATTAGAGGCTGAATCGTGCGAAAATGAGCATAATTCGTGCAAAACGAGCAAAATTGTTCATTGTGGTGTTGAATTGTGCTCAGATAGGTTAACTTAACATGACTAGATAGTACAGAGTCGAATTACAGCGGCTATGTGCGAATTAGAGGCTGAATCGTGCGAAGATGAGCATAATTCGTTCAAAACGAGCAAAGTTGTTCATTGTGGTGCTGAATTGTGCTCAGTTACGATGACTTAACATAACTAGATGGTACAGAGTCGAATCACAGCGGATATGTGCGAATTAGAGGCTGAATCGTTCGAAAATGAGCATCATTCTTGCAAAACGAGCAAAATTGTTCACTGTGGTGTTGAATTGTGCTCAGATAGGATAACATAACATAACTAGATAGTACAGAGTCGAATTACAGCGGATATGTGCGAATTAGAGGCAGAATCGTTCGAAAATGAGCAAAATTCGTTCAAAACGAGCAAAATTCGTGCAAAACGAGCAAAACTGTTCATTGTGGTGTTGGATTGTGCTCAGATAGGATAACTTAACATAACTAGATAGTACAGAGTCGAATTACAGCGGATATGTGCGAATTAGAGGCTGAATCGTGCGAAAATGAGCATAATTCGTTCAAAACGAGCAGAGTTGTTCATTGTGGTGCTGAATTGTGCGCAGTTACGATGACTTAACATAACTAGATAGTACAGAGTCGAATCACAGCGGATATGTGCGAATTAGAGGCTGAATCGTGCGAAAATGAGCATAATTCGTTCAAAACAAGCAAAGTTGTTCATTGTGGTGCTGAATTGTGCTCAGTTACGATGACCTAACATAACTAGATGGTACAGAGTCGAAACACAGCGGATATGTGCGAATTAGAGGCTGAATCGTGCGAAAAAGAGCATAATTCGTGCAAAACGAGCAAAATTGTTCATTGTGGTGTCGAATTGTGCTCAGTTGTGGTAACTGAACATAACTAGATGGTACAGAGTCGAATCACAGCGAATATGTGCGAATTAGATCCTGAATCGTGCGAAAATGAGCATAATTCGTGCAAAACGAGCAAAACTGTTAATTGTGGTGTTGAATTGTGCTCAGAGAGGATAACTTAACATAACTACATAGTACAGAGTCGAATTACAGCGGATATGTGCGAATTAGAGGCTGAATCGTGCGAAAATGAGCAAAATTCGTTCAAAACGATCAAAATTCGTGCAAAACGAGCAAAATTGTTCACTGTGGTGTTGAATTGTGCTCAGATAGGATAACATAACATAACTAGATAGTACAGAGTTGAATTACAGCGGATATGTGCGAATTAGTGGCTGAATCGTGCGAAAATTAGCATAATTCGTTCAAAACGAGCAAAGTTGTTCATTGTGGTGCTGAATTGTGCTCAGTTACGATGACTTAACATAACTATCTAGTTATTACTTAACATAACTATCTAGATGGTACAGAGTCGAATTACAGCGGATATGTGCGAATTAGAGGCTGAATCGTGCGAAAATGAGCATAATTCGTGCAAAACGAGCAAAATTGTTCATTGTGGTGTCGAATTGTGCTCAGTTACGATAACTTAACATAACTAGATAGTACAGAGTCGAATCACAGCGGATATGTGCGAATTAGAGGCTGAATCGTGCGAAAATGAGCATAATTCGTGCAAAACGGGCAAAGTTGTTCATTGTGGTGCTGAATTGCGCTCCGATAGGATAACTTAACATAACTAGATAGTACAGAGTCGAATCACAGCGGATATGTACGAATTAGAGGCAGAATCGTGCGAAAATGAGCATAATTCGTGCAAAACGAGCAAAGTTGTTCATTGTGGTGCTGAATTGTGCTCAGTTACGAAGACTTAACATAACTAGATGGTACAGAGTCGAATCACATCGGATATGTGCGAATTAGAGGCTGAATCGTGCGAAAATGAGCATAATTCGTTCAAAACGAGCAAAGTTGTTCATTGCGGTGCTGAATTGTGCTCAGTTACGATGACTTAACATAACTAGATGGTACAGAGTCGAATCAAAGCGGATATGTGCGAATTAGAGGCTGAATCGTGCGAAAATGAGCATAATTCTTGCAAAACGAGCAAAATTGTACACTGTGGTGTTGAATTGTGCTCAGATAGGATAACATAACATAACTAGATAGTACAGAGTCGAATTACAGCGGATATGTGCGAATTAGAGGCTGAATCGTTCGAAAATGACCAAAATTCGTTCAAAACGAGCAAAATTCGTGCAAAACGAGCAAAACTGTTCATTGTGGTGTTGAATTGTTCTCAGATAGGATAACTTGACATAACCAGATAGTACAGAGTCGAATTACAGCGGATATGTGCGAATTAGAGGCTGAATCGTGCGAAAATGAGCATAATTCGTGCAAAACAAGCATAATTCTTCATTGTGGTGTTGAATTGTGCTCAGATAGGATAACTTAACATAACTAGATAGTACAGAGTCGAATTACAGCGGATACGTACGAATTAGAGGCTGAATCGTGCGAAAATGAGCATAATTCGTCCAAAACCAGCAAAATTGTTCATTGCGGTGTTGAATTGTGCTCAGTTACGATAACTTAACATGACTAGATAGTACAGAGTCGAATTACAGCGGATATGTGCGAATTAGAGGCTGAATCGTGCGAAAATGAGCATAATTCGTTCAAAACGATCAAAATTGTACATTGTGGTGTTGAATTGTGCTCAGTTACGATAACTTAACATGACTAGATAGTACAGAGTCGAATTACAGCGGATATGTGCGAATTAGAGGCTGAATCGTGCGAAAATGAGCATAATTCGTTCAAAACCAGCAAAATTGTTCATTGTGGTGTTGCATTGTGCTCAGTTACGATAACTTAACATGACTAGATAGTACAGAGTCGAATTACAGCGGATATGTGCGAATTAGAGGCTGAATCGTGCGAAAATGAGCATAATTCGTGCAAAACGAGCAAAATTGTTCAATGTGGTGTTGAATTGTGCTCAGATAGGATAGCTTAAAATAACTAGATGGTACAGAGTCGAATTACAGCGGATATGTGCGAATTAGAGGCTGAATCGTGCGAAAATGAACATAATTCGTGCAAAACGAGCAAAATTGTTCATTGTGGTGTTGGATTGTGCTCAGATAGGATAACTTAACATAACTAGATAGTACAGAGTCGAATTACAGCGGATATGTGCGAATTAGAGGCTGAATCGTGCGAAAATGAGCATAATTCGTTCAAAACGACCAAAATTGTTCATTGTGGTGTTGAATTGTGCTCAGTTACGATAACTTAACATAACTAGATAGTACAGAGTCGAATTACAGCGGATATGTGCGAATTAGAGGCTGAATCGTGCGAAAATGAGCATAATTCGTTCAAAACCAGCAAAATTGTTCATTGTGGTGTCGAATTGTGCTCAGATAGGATAACTTAACATAACTAGATAGAACAGAGTCGAATTACAGCGGATATGTGCGAATTAGAGGCTGAATCGTTCGAAAATGAGCAAAATTCGTTCAAAACGAGCAAAATTGTTCATTGTGGTGCTGAATTGTGCTCAGTTACGATAACTTAACATGACTAGATAGTACAGAGTCGAATTACAGCGGATATGTGCGAATTAGAGGCTGAATCGTGCGAAAATGAGCATAATTCGTGCAAAACGAGCATAATTGTTCATTGTGGTGTTGAATTGTGCTCAGATAGGATAACTTAACATAACTAGATAGAACAGAGTCGAATTACAGCGGATATGTGCGAATTAGAGGCTGAATCGTTCGAAAATGAGCAAAATTCGTTCAAAACGAGCAAAATTGTTCATTGTGGTGCTGAATTGTGCTCAGTTACGATAACTTAACATGACTAGATAGTACAGAGTCGAATTACAGCGGATATGTGCGAATTAGAGGCTGAATCGTGCGAAAATGAGCATAATTCGTGCAAAACGAGCATAATTGTTCATTGTGGTGTTGAATTGTGCTCAGATAGGATAACTTAACATAACTAGATAGTACAGAGTCGAATTACAGCGTATATGTACGAATTAGAGGCTGAATCGTGCGAAAATGAGCATAATTCGTTCAAAACAAGCAAAGTTGTTCATTGTGGTGCTGAATTGTGCTCAGTTACGATGACCTAACATAACTAGATGGTACAGAGTCGAATCACAGCGGATATGTGAGAATTAGAGGCTGAATCGTGCGAAAAAGAGCATAATTCGTGCAAAACGAGCAAAATTGTTCATTGTGGTGTCGAATTGTGCTCAGTTGTGGTAACTGAACATAACTAGATGGTACAGAGTCGAATCACAGCGAATATGTGCGATTAGATCCTGAATCGTGCGAAAATGAGCATAATTCGTGCAAAACGAGCAAAACTGTTCATTGTGGTGTTGAATTGTGCTCAGAGAGGATAACTTAACATTACTACATAGTACAGAGTCGAATTACAGCGGATATGTGCGAATTAGAGGCTGAATCGTGCGAAAATGAGCAAAATTCGTTCAAAACGATCAAAATTCGTGCAAAACGAGCAAAATTGTTCATTGTGGTGTTGAATTGTGCTCAGATAGGATAACATAACATAACTAGATAGTACAGAGTTGAATTACAGCGGATATGTGCGAATTAGAGGCTGAATCGTGCGAAAATGAGCATAATTCGTTCAAAACGAGCAAAGTTGTTCATTGTGGTGCTGAATTGTGCTCAGTTACGATGACTTAACATAACTAGATGGTACAGAGTCGAATCAAAGCGGATATGTGCGAATTAGATGCTGAATCGTGCGAAAATGAGCATAATTCGTGCAAAACGAGCAAAGTTGTTCATTGTGGTGCTGAATTGTGCTCAGTTACGATGACTTAACATAACTAGATGGTACAGAGTCGACTCAAAGCGGATATGTGGGAATTAGAGTCTGAATCGTGCGAAAATGAGCATAATTCGTGCAAAACGGGCAAAGTTGTTCATTGTGGTGTTGAATTGTGCTCAGATAGGATAACTTAACATAACTAGATAGTACAGAGTCGAATTACAGCGGATATGTACGAATTAGAGGCTGAATCGTGCGAAAATGAGCATAATTCGTGCAAAACGGGCAAAGTTGTTCATTGTGGTGCTGAATTGTGCTCAGATAGGATAACTTAACATAACTAGATGGTACAGAGTCGACTCAAAGCGGATATGTGCGAATTAGAGTCTGAATCGTGCGAAAATGAGCATAATTCCTGCAAAACGAGCAAAATTGTACACTGTGGTGTTGAATTGTGCTCAGATAGGATAACATAACATAACTAGATAGTACAGAGTCGAATTACAGCGGATATGTACGAATTAGAGGCTGAATCGTGCGAAAATGAGCATAATTCGTGCAAAACGGGCAAAGTTGTTCATTGTGGTGCTGAATTGTGCTCAGTTACGATGACTTAACATAACTAGATGGGACAGAGTCGAATCACAGCGGATATGTGCGAATTAGAGGCTGAATCGTGCGAAAATGAGCATAATTCGTGCAAAACGAGCAAAATTGTTCATTGTGGTGTTGAATTGTGCTCAGATAGGTTAACTTAACATGACTAGATAGTACAGAGTCGAATTACAGCGGCTATGTGCGAATTAGAGGCTGAATCGTGCGAAGATGAGCATAATTCGTTCAAAACGAGCAAAGTTGTTCATTGTGGTGCTGAATTGTGCTCAGTTACGATGACTTAACATAACTAGATGGTACAGAGTCGAATCACAGCGGATATGTGCGAATTAGAGGCTGAATCGTTCGAAAATGAGCATCATTCTTGCAAAACGAGCAAAATTGTTCACTGTGGTGTTGAATTGTGCTCAGATAGGATAACATAACATAACTAGATAGTACAGAGTCGAATTACAGCGGATATGTGCGAATTAGAGGCAGAATCGTTCGAAAATGAGCAAAATTCGTTCAAAACGAGCAAAATTCGTGCAAAACGAGCAAAACTGTTCATTGTGGTGTTGGATTGTGCTCAGATAGGATAACTTAACATAACTAGATAGTACAGAGTCGAATTACAGCGGATATGTGCGAATTAGAGGCTGAATCGTGCGAAAATGAGCATAATTCGTTCAAAACGAGCAGAGTTGTTCATTGTGGTGCTGAATTGTGCGCAGTTACGATGACTTAACATAACTAGATAGTACAGAGTCGAATCACAGCGGATATGTGCGAATTAGAGGCTGAATCGTGCGAAAATGAGCATAATTCGTTCAAAACAAGCAAAGTTGTTCATTGTGGTGCTGAATTGTGCTCAGTTACGATGACCTAACATAACTAGATGGTACAGAGTCGAAACACAGCGGATATGTGCGAATTAGAGGCTGAATCGTGCGAAAAAGAGCATAATTCGTGCAAAACGAGCAAAATTGTTCATTGTGGTGTCGAATTGTGCTCAGTTGTGGTAACTGAACATAACTAGATGGTACAGAGTCGAATCACAGCGAATATGTGCGAATTAGATCCTGAATCGTGCGAAAATGAGCATAATTCGTGCAAAACGAGCAAAACTGTTAATTGTGGTGTTGAATTGTGCTCAGAGAGGATAACTTAACATAACTACATAGTACAGAGTCGAATTACAGCGGATATGTGCGAATTAGAGGCTGAATCGTGCGAAAATGAGCAAAATTCGTTCAAAACGATCAAAATTCGTGCAAAACGAGCAAAATTGTTCACTGTGGTGTTGAATTGTGCTCAGATAGGATAACATAACATAACTAGATAGTACAGAGTTGAATTACAGCGGATATGTGCGAATTAGTGGCTGAATCGTGCGAAAATTAGCATAATTCGTTCAAAACGAGCAAAGTTGTTCATTGTGGTGCTGAATTGTGCTCAGTTACGATGACTTAACATAACTATCTAGTTATTACTTAACATAACTATCTAGATGGTACAGAGTCGAATTACAGCGGATATGTGCGAATTAGAGGCTGAATCGTGCGAAAATGAGCATAATTCGTGCAAAACGAGCAAAATTGTTCATTGTGGTGTCGAATTGTGCTCAGTTACGATAACTTAACATAACTAGATAGTACAGAGTCGAATCACAGCGGATATGTGCGAATTAGAGGCTGAATCGTGCGAAAATGAGCATAATTCGTGCAAAACGGGCAAAGTTGTTCATTGTGGTGCTGAATTGCGCTCCGATAGGATAACTTAACATAACTAGATAGTACAGAGTCGAATCACAGCGGATATGTACGAATTAGAGGCAGAATCGTGCGAAAATGAGCATAATTCGTGCAAAACGAGCAAAGTTGTTCATTGTGGTGCTGAATTGTGCTCAGTTACGAAGACTTAACATAACTAGATGGTACAGAGTCGAATCACATCGGATATGTGCGAATTAGAGGCTGAATCGTGCGAAAATGAGCATAATTCGTTCAAAACGAGCAAAGTTGTTCATTGCGGTGCTGAATTGTGCTCAGTTACGATGACTTAACATAACTAGATGGTACAGAGTCGAATCAAAGCGGATATGTGCGAATTAGAGGCTGAATCGTGCGAAAATGAGCATAATTCTTGCAAAACGAGCAAAATTGTACACTGTGGTGTTGAATTGTGCTCAGATAGGATAACATAACATAACTAGATAGTACAGAGTCGAATTACAGCGGATATGTGCGAATTAGAGGCTGAATCGTTCGAAAATGACCAAAATTCGTTCAAAACGAGCAAAATTCGTGCAAAACGAGCAAAACTGTTCATTGTGGTGTTGAATTGTTCTCAGATAGGATAACTTGACATAACCAGATAGTACAGAGTCGAATTACAGCGGATATGTGCGAATTAGAGGCTGAATCGTGCGAAAATGAGCATAATTCGTGCAAAACAAGCATAATTCTTCATTGTGGTGTTGAATTGTGCTCAGATAGGATAACTTAACATAACTAGATAGTACAGAGTCGAATTACAGCGGATACGTACGAATTAGAGGCTGAATCGTGCGAAAATGAGCATAATTCGTCCAAAACCAGCAAAATTGTTCATTGCGGTGTTGAATTGTGCTCAGTTACGATAACTTAACATGACTAGATAGTACAGAGTCGAATTACAGCGGATATGTACGAATTAGAGGCTGAATCGTGCGAAAATGAGCATAATTCGTGCAAAACGGGCAAAGTTGTTCATTGTGGTGCTGAATTGTGCTCAGTTACGATGACTTAACATAACTAGATGGGACAGAGTCGAATCACAGCGGATATGTGCGAATTAGAGGCTGAATCGTGCGAAAATGAGCATAATTCGTGCAAAACGAGCAAAATTGTTCATTGTGGTGTTGAATTGTGCTCAGATAGGTTAACTTAACATGACTAGATAGTACAGAGTCGAATTACAGCGGCTATGTGCGAATTAGAGGCTGAATCGTGCGAAGATGAGCATAATTCGTTCAAAACGAGCAAAGTTGTTCATTGTGGTGCTGAATTGTGCTCAGTTACGATGACTTAACATAACTAGATGGTACAGAGTCGAATCACAGCGGATATGTGCGAATTAGAGGCTGAATCGTTCGAAAATGAGCATCATTCTTGCAAAACGAGCAAAATTGTTCACTGTGGTGTTGAATTGTGCTCAGATAGGATAACATAACATAACTAGATAGTACAGAGTCGAATTACAGCGGATATGTGCGAATTAGAGGCAGAATCGTTCGAAAATGAGCAAAATTCGTTCAAAACGAGCAAAATTCGTGCAAAACGAGCAAAACTGTTCATTGTGGTGTTGGATTGTGCTCAGATAGGATAACTTAACATAACTAGATAGTACAGAGTCGAATTACAGCGGATATGTGCGAATTAGAGGCTGAATCGTGCGAAAATGAGCATAATTCGTTCAAAACGAGCAGAGTTGTTCATTGTGGTGCTGAATTGTGCGCAGTTACGATGACTTAACATAACTAGATAGTACAGAGTCGAATCACAGCGGATATGTGCGAATTAGAGGCTGAATCGTGCGAAAATGAGCATAATTCGTTCAAAACAAGCAAAGTTGTTCATTGTGGTGCTGAATTGTGCTCAGTTACGATGACCTAACATAACTAGATGGTACAGAGTCGAAACACAGCGGATATGTGCGAATTAGAGGCTGAATCGTGCGAAAAAGAGCATAATTCGTGCAAAACGAGCAAAATTGTTCATTGTGGTGTCGAATTGTGCTCAGTTGTGGTAACTGAACATAACTAGATGGTACAGAGTCGAATCACAGCGAATATGTGCGAATTAGATCCTGAATCGTGCGAAAATGAGCATAATTCGTGCAAAACGAGCAAAACTGTTAATTGTGGTGTTGAATTGTGCTCAGAGAGGATAACTTAACATAACTACATAGTACAGAGTCGAATTACAGCGGATATGTGCGAATTAGAGGCTGAATCGTGCGAAAATGAGCAAAATTCGTTCAAAACGATCAAAATTCGTGCAAAACGAGCAAAATTGTTCACTGTGGTGTTGAATTGTGCTCAGATAGGATAACATAACATAACTAGATAGTACAGAGTTGAATTACAGCGGATATGTGCGAATTAGTGGCTGAATCGTGCGAAAATTAGCATAATTCGTTCAAAACGAGCAAAGTTGTTCATTGTGGTGCTGAATTGTGCTCAGTTACGATGACTTAACATAACTATCTAGTTATTACTTAACATAACTATCTAGATGGTACAGAGTCGAATTACAGCGGATATGTGCGAATTAGAGGCTGAATCGTGCGAAAATGAGCATAATTCGTGCAAAACGAGCAAAATTGTTCATTGTGGTGTCGAATTGTGCTCAGTTACGATAACTTAACATAACTAGATAGTACAGAGTCGAATCACAGCGGATATGTGCGAATTAGAGGCTGAATCGTGCGAAAATGAGCATAATTCGTGCAAAACGGGCAAAGTTGTTCATTGTGGTGCTGAATTGCGCTCCGATAGGATAACTTAACATAACTAGATAGTACAGAGTCGAATCACAGCGGATATGTACGAATTAGAGGCAGAATCGTGCGAAAATGAGCATAATTCGTGCAAAACGAGCAAAGTTGTTCATTGTGGTGCTGAATTGTGCTCAGTTACGAAGACTTAACATAACTAGATGGTACAGAGTCGAATCACATCGGATATGTGCGAATTAGAGGCTGAATCGTGCGAAAATGAGCATAATTCGTTCAAAACGAGCAAAGTTGTTCATTGCGGTGCTGAATTGTGCTCAGTTACGATGACTTAACATAACTAGATGGTACAGAGTCGAATCAAAGCGGATATGTGCGAATTAGAGGCTGAATCGTGCGAAAATGAGCATAATTCTTGCAAAACGAGCAAAATTGTACACTGTGGTGTTGAATTGTGCTCAGATAGGATAACATAACATAACTAGATAGTACAGAGTCGAATTACAGCGGATATGTGCGAATTAGAGGCTGAATCGTTCGAAAATGACCAAAATTCGTTCAAAACGAGCAAAATTCGTGCAAAACGAGCAAAACTGTTCATTGTGGTGTTGAATTGTTCTCAGATAGGATAACTTGACATAACCAGATAGTACAGAGTCGAATTACAGCGGATATGTGCGAATTAGAGGCTGAATCGTGCGAAAATGAGCATAATTCGTGCAAAACAAGCATAATTCTTCATTGTGGTGTTGAATTGTGCTCAGATAGGATAACTTAACATAACTAGATAGTACAGAGTCGAATTACAGCGGATACGTACGAATTAGAGGCTGAATCGTGCGAAAATGAGCATAATTCGTCCAAAACCAGCAAAATTGTTCATTGCGGTGTTGAATTGTGCTCAGTTACGATAACTTAACATGACTAGATAGTACAGAGTCGAATTACAGCGGATATGTGCGAATTAGAGGCTGAATCGTGCGAAAATGAGCATAATTCGTTCAAAACGATCAAAATTGTACATTGTGGTGTTGAATTGTGCTCAGTTACGATAACTTAACATGACTAGATAGTACAGAGTCGAATTACAGCGGATATGTGCGAATTAGAGGCTGAATCGTGCGAAAATGAGCATAATTCGTTCAAAACCAGCAAAATTGTTCATTGTGGTGTTGCATTGTGCTCAGTTACGATAACTTAACATGACTAGATAGTACAGAGTCGAATTACAGCGGATATGTGCGAATTAGAGGCTGAATCGTGCGAAAATGAGCATAATTCGTGCAAAACGAGCAAAATTGTTCAATGTGGTGTTGAATTGTGCTCAGATAGGATAGCTTAAAATAACTAGATGGTACAGAGTCGAATTACAGCGGATATGTGCGAATTAGAGGCTGAATCGTGCGAAAATGAACATAATTCGTGCAAAACGAGCAAAATTGTTCATTGTGGTGTTGGATTGTGCTCAGATAGGATAACTTAACATAACTAGATAGTACAGAGTCGAATTACAGCGGATATGTGCGAATTAGAGGCTGAATCGTGCGAAAATGAGCATAATTCGTTCAAAACGACCAAAATTGTTCATTGTGGTGTTGAATTGTGCTCAGTTACGATAACTTAACATAACTAGATAGTACAGAGTCGAATTACAGCGGATATGTGCGAATTAGAGGCTGAATCGTGCGAAAATGAGCATAATTCGTTCAAAACCAGCAAAATTGTTCATTGTGGTGTCGAATTGTGCTCAGATAGGATAACTTAACATAACTAGATAGAACAGAGTCGAATTACAGCGGATATGTGCGAATTAGAGGCTGAATCGTTCGAAAATGAGCAAAATTCGTTCAAAACGAGCAAAATTGTTCATTGTGGTGCTGAATTGTGCTCAGTTACGATAACTTAACATGACTAGATAGTACAGAGTCGAATTACAGCGGATATGTGCGAATTAGAGGCTGAATCGTGCGAAAATGAGCATAATTCGTGCAAAACGAGCATAATTGTTCATTGTGGTGTTGAATTGTGCTCAGATAGGATAACTTAACATAACTAGATAGAACAGAGTCGAATTACAGCGGATATGTGCGAATTAGAGGCTGAATCGTTCGAAAATGAGCAAAATTCGTTCAAAACGAGCAAAATTGTTCATTGTGGTGCTGAATTGTGCTCAGTTACGATAACTTAACATGACTAGATAGTACAGAGTCGAATTACAGCGGATATGTGCGAATTAGAGGCTGAATCGTGCGAAAATGAGCATAATTCGTGCAAAACGAGCATAATTGTTCATTGTGGTGTTGAATTGTGCTCAGATAGGATAACTTAACATAACTAGATAGTACAGAGTCGAATTACAGCGTATATGTACGAATTAGAGGCTGAATCGTGCGAAAATGAGCATAATTCGTTCAAAACAAGCAAAGTTGTTCATTGTGGTGCTGAATTGTGCTCAGTTACGATGACCTAACATAACTAGATGGTACAGAGTCGAATCACAGCGGATATGTGAGAATTAGAGGCTGAATCGTGCGAAAAAGAGCATAATTCGTGCAAAACGAGCAAAATTGTTCATTGTGGTGTCGAATTGTGCTCAGTTGTGGTAACTGAACATAACTAGATGGTACAGAGTCGAATCACAGCGAATATGTGCGATTAGATCCTGAATCGTGCGAAAATGAGCATAATTCGTGCAAAACGAGCAAAACTGTTCATTGTGGTGTTGAATTGTGCTCAGAGAGGATAACTTAACATTACTACATAGTACAGAGTCGAATTACAGCGGATATGTGCGAATTAGAGGCTGAATCGTGCGAAAATGAGCAAAATTCGTTCAAAACGATCAAAATTCGTGCAAAACGAGCAAAATTGTTCATTGTGGTGTTGAATTGTGCTCAGATAGGATAACATAACATAACTAGATAGTACAGAGTTGAATTACAGCGGATATGTGCGAATTAGAGGCTGAATCGTGCGAAAATGAGCATAATTCGTTCAAAACGAGCAAAGTTGTTCATTGTGGTGCTGAATTGTGCTCAGTTACGATGACTTAACATAACTAGATGGTACAGAGTCGAATCAAAGCGGATATGTGCGAATTAGAGGCTGAATCGTGCGAAAATGAGCATAATTCTTGCAAGACGAGCAAAATTGTACACTGTGGTGTTGAATTGTGCTCAGATAGGATAACATAACATAACTAGATAGTACAGAGTCGAATTACAGCGGATATGTGCGAATTAGAGGCTGAATCGTTCGAAAATGACCAAAATTCGTTCAAAACGAGCAAAATTCGTGCAAAACGAGCAAAACTGTTCATTGTGGTGTTGAATTGTTCTCAGATAGGATAACTTATCATAACCAGATAGTACAGAGTCGAATTACAGCGGATATGTGCGAATTAGAGGCTGAATCGTGCGAAAATGAGCATAATTCGTGCAAAACAAGCATAATTGTTCATTGTGGTGTTGAATTGTGCTCAGATAGGATAACTTAACATAACTAGATAGTACAGAGTCGAATTACAGCGGATATGTACGAATTAGAGGCTGAATCGTGCGAAAATGAGCATAATTCGTGCAAAACAAGCAAAGTTGTTCATTGTGGTGCTGAATTGTGCTCAGTTACGATGACTTAACATGACTAGATAGTACAGAGTCGAATTACAGCGGATATGTGCGAATTAGAGGCTGAATCGTGCGAAAATGAGCATAATTCGTGCAAAACGATCAAAATTGTTCATTGTGGTGTTGAATTGTGCTCAGTTACGATAACTTAACATGACTAGATAGTACAGAGTCGAATTACAGCGGATATGTGCGAATTAGAGGCTGAATCGTGCGAAAATGAGCATAATTCGTTCAAAACGATCAAAATTGTACATTGTGGTGTTGAATTGTGCTCAGTTACGATAACTTAACATGACTAGATAGTACAGAGTCGAATTACAGCGGATATGTGCGAATTAGAGGCTGAATCGTGCGAAAATGAGCATAATTCGTTCAAAACCAGCAAAATTGTTCATTGTGGTGTTGAACTGTGCTCAGTTACGATAACTTAACATGACTAGATAGTACAGAGTCGAATTACAGCGGATATGTGCGAATTAGAGGCTGAATCGTGCGAAAATGAGCATAATTCGTTCAAAACCAGCAAAATTGTTCATTGTGGTGTCGAAATGTGCTCAGATAGGATAACTTAACATAACTAGATAGTACAGAGTCGAATTACAGCGGATATGTGCGAATTAGAGGCTGAATCGTTCGAAAATGAGCAAAATTCGTTCAAAACGAGCAAAATTCGTGCAAAACGAGCAAAATTGCTCATTGTGGTGTTGAATTGTGCTCAGATAGGATAACTTAACATGACTAGATAGTACAGAGTCGAATTACAGCGGATATGTGCGAATAAGAGGCTGAATCGTGCGGAAATGAGCATAATTCGTTCAAAACCAGCAAAATTGTTCATTGCGGTGTCGAATTGTGCTAAGATAGGATAACTTAACATAACTAGATAGTACAGAGTCGAATCACAGCGGATATGTGCGAATTAGAGGCTGAATCGTGCAAAAATGAGCATAATTCGTTCAAAACAAGCAAAGTTGTTCATTGTGGTGCTGAATTGTGCTCAGTTACGATGACCTAACATAACTAGATGGTACAGAGTCGAACCACAGCGGATATGTGCGAATTAGAGGCTGAATCGTGCGAAAATGAGCATAATTCTTGCAAGACGAGCAAAATTGTACACTGTGGTGTTGAATTGTGCTCAGATAGGATAACATAACATAACTAGATAGTACAGAGTCGAATTACAGCGGATATGTGCGAATTAGAGGCTGAATCGTTCGAAAATGACCAAAATTCGTTCAAAACGAGCAAAATTCGTGCAAAACGAGCAAAACTGTTCATTGTGGTGTTGAATTGTTCTCAGATAGGATAACTTAACATAACCAGATAGTACAGAGTCGAATTACAGCGGATATGTGCGAATTAGAGGCTGAATCGTGCGAAAATGAGCATAATTCGTGCAAAACAAGCATAATTGTTCATTGTGGTGTTGAATTGTGCTCAGATAGGATAACTTAACATAACTAGATAGTACAGAGTCGAATTACAGCGGATATGTACGAATTAGAGGCTGAATCGTGCGAAAATGAGCATAATTCGTGCAAAACAAGCAAAGTTGTTCATTGTGGTGCTGAATTGTGCTCAGTTACGATGACTTAACATGACTAGATAGTACAGAGTCGAATTACAGCGGATATGTGCGAATTAGAGGCTGAATCGTGCGAAAATGAGCATAATTCGTGCAAAACGATCAAAATTGTTCATTGTGGTGTTGAATTGTGCTCAGTTACGATAACTTAACATGACTAGATAGTACAGAGTCGAATTACAGCGGATATGTGCGAATTAGAGGCTGAATCGTGCGAAAATGAGCATAATTCGTTCAAAACGATCAAAATTGTACATTGTGGTGTTGAATTGTGCTCAGTTACGATAACTTAACATGACTAGATAGTACAGAGTCGAATTACAGCGGATATGTGCGAATTAGAGGCTGAATCGTGCGAAAATGAGCATAATTCGTTCAAAACCAGCAAAATTGTTCATTGTGGTGTTGAACTGTGCTCAGTTACGATAACTTAACATGACTAGATAGTACAGAGTCGAATTACAGCGGATATGTGCGAATTAGAGGCTGAATCGTGCGAAAATGAGCATAATTCGTTCAAAACCAGCAAAATTGTTCATTGTGGTGTCGAAATGTGCTCAGATAGGATAACTTAACATAACTAGATAGTACAGAGTCGAATTACAGCGGATATGTGCGAATTAAGAGGGCTGAATCGTTCGAAAATGAGCAAAATTCGTTCAAAACGAGCAAAATTCGTGCAAAACGAGCAAAATTGCTCATTGTGGTGTTGAATTGTGCTCAGATAGGATAACTTAACATGACTACATAGTACAGAGTCGAATTACAGCGGATATGTACGAATTAGAGGCTGAATCGTGCGAAAATGAGCAAAATTTGTTCAAAACGAGCAAAATTCGTGCAAAACGAGCAAAAATTGTTCATTGTGGTGTTGAATTGTCAGATAGGATAACATAACATAACTAGATAGTACAGAGTTGAATTACAGCGGATATGTGCGAATTAGAGGCTGAATCGTGCGAAAATGAGCATAATTCGTTCAAAACTAGCAAAGTTGTTCATTGTGGTGCTGAATTGTGCTCAGTTACGATGACTTAACATAACTATCTAGTTATTACTTAACATAACTATCTAGATGGTACAGAGTCGAATTACAGCGGATATGTGCGAATTAGAGGCTGAATCGTGCGAAAATGAGCATAATTCGTGCAAAACGAGCAAAATTGTTCATTGTGGTGTCGAATTGTGCTCAGTTACGATAACTTAACATAACTAGATAGTACAGAGTCGAATCACAGCGGATATGTGCGAATTAGAGGCTGAATCGTGCGAAAATGAGCATAATTCGTGCAAACGGGCAAAGTTGTTCATTGTGGTGCTGAATTGTGCTCAGTTACGATAACTTAACATAACCAGATGGTACAGAGTCGAATCACAGCGGATATGTGCGAATTAGAGGCTGAATCGTGCGAAAATGAGCATAATTCGTGCAAAACGAGCAAAATTGTTCATTGTGGTGTCGAATTGTGCTCAGTTGTGGTAACTGAACATAACTAGATGGTACAGAGTCGAATCACAGCGAATATGTGCGAATTAGATGCTGAATCGTGCGAAAATGAGCATAATTCGTGCAAAACGAGCAAAACTGTTCATTGTGGTGTTGGATTGTGCTCAGATAGGATAACTTAACATAACTCGATAGTACAGAGTCGAATTACAGCGGATATGTGCGAATTAGAGGCTGAATCGTGCGAAAATGAGCAAAATTCGTTCAAAACGAGCAAAATTCGTGCAAAACGAGCAAAATTGTTCATTGTGGTGTTGAATTGTGCTCAGATAGGATAACTTAACATAACTAGATAGTACAGAGTCGAATTACAGCGGATATGTGCGAATTAGAGGCTGAATCGTGCGAAAATGAGCATAATTCGTTCGAAACGAGCAAAGTTGTTCATTGTGGTCCTGAATTGTGCTCAGTTACGATGACTTAACATAACTAGATGGTACAGAGTCGAATCACAGCGGATATGTGCGAATTAGAGGCTGAATCGTGCGAAAATGAGCATAACTCGTGGAAAACGAGCAAAATTGTTCATTGTGGTGTTGAATTGTGCTCAGATAGGTTAACTTGACATAACTAGATAGTACAGAGTCGAATTACAGCGGATATGTGCGAATTAGAGGCTGAATCGTTCGAAAATGAGCATAATTCTTGCAAAACGAGCAAAATTGTTCACTGTGGTGTTGAATTGAGCTCAGATAGGATAACATAACATAACTAGATAGTACAGAGTCGAATTACAGCGGATATGTGCGAATTAGAGGCTGAATCGTTCGAAAATGAGCAAAATTCGTTCAAAACGAGCAAAATTCGTGCAAAACGAGCAAAACTGTTCATTGTGGTGTTGAATTGTGCTCAGATAGGATAACTTAACATAACTAGATAGTACAGCGTCGAATTACAGCGGATATGTGCGAATTAGAGCTGAATCGTGCGAAAATGAGCATAATTAGTTCAAAACGAGCAAAGTTGTTCATTGTGGTGCTGAATTGTGCTCAGCTACGATGACTTAACATAACTAGATGGTACAGAGTCGAATCACAGCGAATATGTGCGAATTAGATGCTGAATCGTGCGAAAATGAGCATAATACGTGCAAAACGAGCAAAATTGTTAATTGTGGTGTCGAATTGTGCTCAGTTACGATAACTTAACATAACTAGATAGTACAGAGTCGAATTACAGCGGATATGTGCGAATTAGAGGCTGAATCGTTCGAAAATGACCAAAATTCGTTCAAAACGAGCAAAATTCGTGCAAAACGAGCAAAACTGTTCATTGTGGTGTTGAATTGTTCTCAGATAGGATAACTTAACATAACCAGATAGTACAGAGTCGAATTACAGCGGATATGTGCGAATTAGAGGCTGAATCGTGCGAAAATGAGCATAATTCGTGCAAAACAAGCATAATTGTTCATTGTGGTGTTGAATTGTGCTCAGATAGGATAACTTAACATAACTAGATAGTACAGAGTCGAATTACAGCGGATATGTACGAATTAGAGGCTGAATCGTGCGAAAATGAGCATAATTCGTGCAAAACAAGCAAAGTTGTTCATTGTGGTGCTGAATTGTGCTCAGTTACGATAACTTAACATGACTAGATAGTACGGAGTCGAATTACAGCGGATATGTGCGAATTAGAGGCTGAATCGTGCGAAAATGAGCATAATTCGTTCAAAACCAGCAAAATTGTTCATTGTGGTGTCGAAATGTGCTCAGATAGGATAACTTAACATAACTAGATAGTACAGAGTCGAATTACAGCGGATATGTGCGAATTAGAGGCTGAATCGTTCGAAAATGAGCAAAATTCGTTCAAAACGAGCAAAATTCGTGCAAAACGAGCAAAATTGCTCATTGTGGTGTTGAATTGTGCTCAGATAGGATAACATAACATAACTAGATAGTACAGAGTTGAATTACAGCGGATATGTGCGAATTAGAGGCTGAATCGTGCGAAAATGAGCATAATTCGTGCAAAACGAGCAAAATTGTTCATTGTGGTGTCGAATTGTGCTCAGTTGTGGTAACTGAACATAACTAGATGGTACAGAGTCGAATCACAGCGAATATGTGCGAATTAGATCCTGAATCGTGCGAAAATGAGCATAATTCGTGCAAGACGAGCAAAACTGTTCATTGTGGTGTTGAATTGTGCTCAGATAGGATAACTTAACATAACTACATAGTACAGAGTCGAATTACAGCGGATATGTACGAATTAGAGGCTGAATCGTGCGAAAATGAGCAAAATTTGTTCAAAACGAGCAAAATTCGTGCAAAACGAGCAAAATTGTTCATTGTGGTGTTGAATTGTGCTCAGATAGGATAACATAACATAACTAGATAGTACAGAGTTGAATTACAGCGGATATGTGCGAATTAGAGGCTGAATCGTGCGAAAATGAGCATAATTCGTTCAAAACTAGCAAAGTTGTTCATTGTGGTGCTGAATTGTGCTCAGTTACGATGACTTAACATAACTATCTAGTTATTACTTAACATAACTATCTAGATGGTACAGAGTCGAATTACAGCGGATATGTGCGAATTAGAGGCTGAATCGTGCGAAAATGAGCATAATTCGTGCAAAACGAGCAAAATTGTTCATTGTGGTGTCGAATTGTGCTCAGTTACGATAACTTAACATAACTAGATAGTACAGAGTCGAATCACAGCGGATATGTGCGAATTAGAGGCTGAATCGTGCGAAAATGAGCATAATTCGTGCAAAACGGGCAAAGTTGTTCATTGTGGTGCTGAATTGTGCTCAGTTACGATAACTTAACATAACCAGATGGTACAGAGTCGAATCACAGCGGATATGTGCGAATTAGAGGCTGAATCGTGCGAAAATGAGCATAATTCGTGCAAAACGAGCAAAATTGTTCATTGTGGTGTCGAATTGTGCTCAGTTGTGGTAACTGAACATAACTAGATGGTACAGAGTCGAATCACAGCGAATATGTGCGAATTAGATGCTGAATCGTGCGAAAATGAGCATAATTCGTGCAAAACGAGCAAAACTGTTCATTGTGGTGTTGGATTGTGCTCAGATAGGATAACTTAACATAACTAGATAGTACAGAGTCGAATTACAGCGGATATGTGCGAATTAGAGGCTGAATCGTGCGAAAATGAGCAAAATTCGTTCAAAACGAGCAAAATTGTTCATTGTGGTGTTGAATTGTGCTCAGATAGGATAACATAACATAACTAGATAGTACAGAGTTGAATTACAGCGGATATGTGCGAATTAGAGGCTGAATCGTGCGAAAATGAGCATAATTCGTTCAAAACTAGCAAAGTTGTTCATTGTGGTGCTGAATTGTGCTCAGTTACGATGACTTA
The DNA here is from genome assembly GCF_050947335.1 of Megachile rotundata. Lineage (NCBI taxonomy): Eukaryota > Metazoa > Arthropoda > Insecta > Hymenoptera > Megachilidae > Megachile > Megachile rotundata. The sequence continues at coordinate 82,032 of NW_027473610.1, read as the reverse complement.
ACATAACTATCTAGTTATTACTTAACATAACTATCTAGATGGTACAGAGTCGAATTACAGCGGATATGTGCGAATTAGAGGCTGAATCGTGCGAAAATGAGCATATTCGCGCAAAACGAGCAAAATTGTTCATTGTGGTGTCGAATTGTGCTCAGTTACGATAACTTAACATAACTAGATAGTACAGAGTCGAATCACAGCGGATATGTGCGAATTAGAGGCTGAATCGTGCGAAAATGAGCATAATTCGTGCAAAACGGGCAAAGTTGTTCATTGTGGTGCTGAATTGTGCTCAGTTACGATAACTTAACATAACCAGATGGTACAGAGTCGAATCACAGCGGATATGTGCGAATTAGAGGCTGAATCGTGCGAAAATGAGCATAATTCGTGCAAAACGAGCAAAATTGTTCATTGTGGTGTCGAATTGTGCTCAGTTGTGGTAACTGAACATAACTAGATGGTACAGAGTCGAATCACAGCGAATATGTGCGAATTAGATGCTGAATCGTGCGAAAATGAGCATAATTCGTGCAAAACGAGCAAAACTGTTCATTGTGGTGTTGGATTGTGCTCAGATAGGATAACTTAACATAACTAGATAGTACAGAGTCGAATTACAGCGGATATGTGCGAATTAGAGGCTGAATCGTGCGAAAATGAGCAAAATTCGTTCAAAACGAGCAAAATTCGTGCAAAACGAGCAAAATTGTTCATTGTGGTGTTGAATTGTGCTCAGATAGGATAACTTAACATAACTAGATAGTACAGAGTCGAATTACAGCGGATATGTGCGAATTAGAGGCTGAATCGTGCGAAAATGAGCATAATTCGTTCAAAACGAGCAAAGTTGTTCATTGTGGTCCTGAATTGTGCTCAGTTACGATGACTTAACATAACTAGATGGTACAGAGTCGAATCACAGCGGATATGTGCGAATTAGAGGCTGAATCGTGCGAAAATGAGCATAATTCGTGCAAAACGAGCAAAATTGTTCATTGTGGTGTTGAATTGTGCTCAGATAGGTTAACTTAACATAACTAGATAGTACAGAGTCGAATTACAGCGGATATGTGCGAATTAGAGGCTGAATCGTTCGAAAATGAGCATAATTCGTGCAAAACGGGCAAAGTTGTTCATTGTGGTGTTGAATTGTGCTCAGATAGGATAACTTAACATAACTAGATAGTACAGAGTCGAATTACAGCGGATATGTACGAATTAGAGGCTGAATCGTGCGAAAATGAGCATAATTCGTGCAAAACGGGCAAAGTTGTTCATTGTGGTGTTGAATTGTGCTCAGATAGGATAACATAACATAACTAGATAGTACAGAGTCGAATTACAGCGGATATGTGCGAATTAGAGGCTGAATCGTGCGAAAATGAGCATAATTCGTTCAAAACGATCAAAATTGTTCATTGTGGTGTTGAATTGTGCTCAGTTACGATAACTTAACATAACTAGATAGTACGGAGTTGAACTACAGCGGACATGTGCGAATTAGAGGCTGAATCGTGCGAAAATGAGCATAATTCGTTCAAAACCAGCAAAATTGTTCATTGTGGTGTCGAATTGTGCTCAGATAGGATAACTTAACATAACTAGATAGTACAGAGTCGAATTACAGCGGATATGTGCGAATTAGAGACTGAATCGTTCGAAAATGAGCAAAATTCGTTCAAAACGAGCAAAATTGTTCATTGTGGTGTTGAATTGTGCTCAGTTACGATAACTTAACATGACTAGATAGTACAGAGTCGAATTACAGCGGATATGTGCGAATTAGAGGCTGAATCGTTCGAAAATGAGCAAAATTCGTTCAAAACGAGCAAAATTGTTCATTGTGGTGTTGAGTTGTGCTCAGATAGGATAACTTAACATAACTAGATAGTACAGAGTCGAATCACAGCGGATATGTGCGAATTACAGGCTGAATCGTGCGAAAATGAGCATAATTAGTTCAAAACGAGCAAAGTTGTTCATTGTGGCGCTGAATTGTGCTCAGCTACGATGACTTAACATAATTAGATGGTACAGAGTCGAATCACAGCGAATATGTGCGAATTAGATGCTGAATCGTGCGAAAATGAGCATAATTCGTGCAAAACGAGCAAAGTTGTTCATTGTGGTGCTGAACTGTGCTCAGTTACGATGACTTAACATAACTAGATTGTACAGAGTCGAATCACAGCGGATATGGGCGAATTAGAGGCTGAATCGTGCGAAAATGAGCATAATTCGTGCAAAACGAGCAAAATTGTTCATTGTGGTGTTGAATTGTGCTCAGATAGGTTAACTTAACATGACTAGATAGTACGGAGTCGAATTACAGCGGCTATGTGCGATTTAGAGGCTGAATCGTGCGAAGATGAGCATAATTCGTTCAAAACGAGCAAAGTTGTTCATTGTGGTGCTGAATTGTGCTCAGTTACGATGACTTAATATAACTAGATGGTACAGAGTCGAATCACAGCGGATATGTGCGAATTAGAGGCTGAATCGTTCGAAAATGAGCATAATTCTTGCAAAACGAGCAAAATTGTTCACTGTGGTGTTGAATTGTGCTCAGATAGGATAACATAACATAACTAGATAGTACAGAGTCGAATTACAGCGGATATGTGCGAATTAGAGGCTGAATCGTTCGAAAATGAGCAAAATTCGTTCAAAACGAGCAAAATTCGTGCAAAACGAGCAAAGTTGTTCATTGTGGTCCTGAATTGTGCTCAGTTACGATGACTTAACATAACTAGATGGTACAGAGTCGAATCACAGCGGATATGTGCGAATTAGAGGCTGAATCGTGCGAAAATGAGCATAATTCGTGCAAAACGAGCAAAATTGTTCATTGTGGTGTTGAATTGTGCTCAGATAGGTTAACTTAACATAACTAGATAGTACAGAGTCGAATTACAGCGGATATGTGCGAATTAGAGGCTGAATCGTTCGAAAATGAGCATAATTCTTGCAAAACGAGCAAAACTGTTCACTGTGGTGTTGAATTGTGCTCAGATAGGATAACATAACATAACTAGATAGTACAGAGTCGAATTACAGCGGATATGTGCGAATTAGAGGCTGAATCGTGCGAAAATGAGCATAATTCGTTCAAAACGAGCAAAGTTGTTCATTGTGGTCCTGAATTGTGCTCAGTTACGATGACTTAACATAACTAGATGGTACAGAGTCGAATCACAGCGGATATGTGCGAATTAGAGGCTGAATCGTGCGAAAATGAGCATAATTCGTGCAAAACGAGCAAAATTGTTCATTGTGGTGTTGAATTGTGCTCAGATAGGTTAACTTAACATAACTAGATAGTACAGAGTCGATTTACAGCGGATATGTGCGAATTAGAGGCTAAATCGTTCGAAAATGGGCAAAATTCGTGCAAAACGAGCAAAATTGTTCATTGTGGTGTCGAATTGTGCTCAGTTACGATAACTTAACATAACTAGATAGTACAGAGTCGAAGTACAGCGGATATGTACGAATTAGAGGCTGAATCGTGCGAAAATGAGCATAATTCGTGCAAAACGGGCAAAGTTGTTCATTGCGGTGCTGAATTGTGCTCAGTTACGATAACTTAACATAACCAGATGGTACAGAGTCGAATCACAGCGGATATGTGCGAATTAGAGGCTGAATCGTGCGAAAATGAGCATAATTCGTGCAAAACGAGCAAAATTGTTCATTGTGGTGTCGAATTGTGCTCAGTTGTGGTAACTCAACATAACTAGATGGTACAGAGTCTAATCACAGCGAATATGTGCGAATTAGATGCTGAATCGTGCGAAAATGAGCATAATTCGTGCAAAACGAGCAAAGTTGTTCATTGTGGTGCTGAATTGTGCTCAGTTACGATGACTTAACATAACTAGATGGTACAGAGTCGACTCAAAGCGGATATGTGCGAATTAGAGTCTGAATCGTGCGAAAATGAGCATAATTCGTGCAAAACGGGCAAAGTTGTTCATTGTGGTGTTGAATTGTGCTCAGATAGGATAACTTAACATAACTAGATAGTACAGAGTCGAATTACAGCGGATATGTACGAATTAGAGGCTGAATCGTGCGAAAATGAGCATAATTCGTGCAAAACGGGCAAAGTTGTTCATTGTGGTGCTGAATTGTGCTCAGATAGGATAACTTAACATAACTAGATGGTACAGAGTCGACTCAAAGCGGATATGTGCGAATTAGAGTCTGAATCGTGCGAAAATGAGCATAATTCCTGCAAAACGAGCAAAATTGTTCATTGTGGTGTCGAATTGTGCTCAGTTGTGGTAACTCAACATAACTAGATGGTACAGAGTCTAATCACAGCGAATATGTGCGAATTAGATGCTGAATCGTGCGAAAATGAGCATAATTCGTGCAAAACGAGCAAAATTGTTCATTGTGGTGTCGAATTGTGCTCAGTTGTGGTAACTGAACATAACTAGATGGTACAGAGTCGAATCACAGCGAATATGTGCGAATTAGATCCTGAATCGTGCGAAAATGAGCATAATTCGTGCAAAACGAGCAAAACTGTTAATTGTGGTGTTGAATTGTGCTCAGAGAGGATAACTTAACATAACTACATAGTACAGAGTCGAATTACAGCGGATATGTGCGAATTAGAGGCTGAATCGTGCGAAAATGAGCAAAATTCGTTCAAAACGATCAAAATTCGTGCAAAACGAGCAAAATTGTTCACTGTGGTGTTGAATTGTGCTCAGATAGGATAACATAACATAACTAGATAGTACAGAGTTGAATTACAGCGGATATGTGCGAATTAGTGGCTGAATCGTGCGAAAATGAGCATAATTCGTTCAAAACGAGCAAAATTGTTCATTGTGGTGTCGAATTGTGCTCAGTTACGATAACTTAACATAACTAGATAGTACAGAGTCGAATCACAGCGGATATGTGCGAATTAGAGGCTGAATCGTGCGAAAATGAGCATAATTCGTTCAAAACAAGCAAAGTTGTTCATTGTGGTGCTGAATTGTGCTCAGTTACGATGACTTAACATAACTATCTAGTTATTACTTAACATACCTATCTAGATGGTACAGAGTCGAATTACAGCGGATATGTGCGAATTAGAGGCTGAATCGTGCGAAAATGAGCATAATTCGTGCAAAACGAGCAAAATTGTTCATTGTGGTGTCGAATTGTGCTCAGTTACGATAACTTAACATAACTAGATAGTACAGAGTCGAATCACAGCGGATATGTGCGAATTAGAGGCTGAATCGTGCGAAAATGAGCATAATTCGTTCAAAACAAGCAAAGTTGTTCATTGTGGTGCTGAATTGTGCTCAGTTACGATGACTTAACATAACTATCTAGTTATTACTTAACATACCTATCTAGATGGTACAGAGTCGAATTACAGCGGATATGTGCGAATTAGAGGCTGAATCGTGCGAAAATGAGCATAATTCGTGCAAAACGAGCAAAATTGTTCATTGTGGTGTCGAATTGTGCTCAGTTACGATAACTTAACATAACTAGATAGTACAGAGTCGAATCACAGCGGATATGTGCGAATTAGAGGCTGAATCGTGCGAAAATGAGCATAATTCGTGCAAAACGGGCAAAGTTGTACATTGTGGTGCTGAATTGCGCTCCGATAGGATAACTTAACATAACTAGATAGTACAGAGTCGAATCACAGCGGATATGTACGAATTAGAGGCAGAATCGTGCGAAAATGAGCATAATTCGTGCAAAACGAGCAAAGTTGTTCATTGTGGTGCTGAATTGTGCTCAGTTACGAAGACTTAACATAACTAGATGGTACAGAGTCGAATCACAGCGGATATGTGCGAATTAGAGGCTGAATCGTGCGAAAATGAGCATAATTCGTGCAAAACGAGCAAAATTGTTCATTGTGGTGTCGAATTGTGCTCAGTTGTGGTAACTGAACATAACTAGATGGTACAGAGTCGAATCACAGCGAATATGTGCGAATTAGATCCTGAATCGTGCGAAAACGAGCAAAATTCGTGCAAAACGAGCAAAATTGTTCATTGTGGTGTTGAATTGTGCTCAGATAGGATAACATAACATAACTAGATAGTACAGAGTTGAATTACAGCGGATATGTGCGAATTAGAGGCTGAATCGTGCGACAATGAGCATAATTCGTTCAAAACGAGCAGAGTTGTTCATTGTGGTGCTGAATTGTGCGCAGTTACGATGACTTAACATAACCAGATGGTACAGAGTCGAATCACAGCGGATATGTGCGAATTAGAGGCTGAATCGTGCGAAAATGAGCATAATTCGTGCAAAACGAGCAAAATTGTTCATTGTGGTGTCGAATTGTGCTCAGTTGTGGTAACTGAACATAACTAGATGGTACAGAGTCGAATTACAGCGGATATGTGCGAATTAGAGGCTGAATCGTGCGAAAATGAGCATAATTCGTGCAAAACGAGCAAAATTGTTCATTGTGGTGCCGAATTGTGCTCAGTTGTGGTAACTTAACATAACTAGGTGGTACAGAGTCGAATCACAGCGAATATGTGCGAATTAGATGCTGAATCGTGCGAAAATGAGCATAATTCGTTCAAAACGATCAAAATTGTACATTGTGGTGTTGAATTGTGCTCAGTTACGATAACTTAACATGACTAGATAGTACAGAGTCGAATTACAGCGGATATGTGCGAATTAGAGGCTGAATCGTGCGAAAATGAGCATAATTCGTTCAAAACCAGCAAAATTGTTCATTGTGGTGTTGCATTGTGCTCAGTTACGATAACTTAACATGACTAGATAGTACAGAGTCGAATTACAGCGGATATGTGCGAATTAGAGGCTGAATCGTGCGAAAATGAGCATAATTCGTGCAAAACGAGCAAAATTGTTCAATGTGGTGTTGAATTGTGCTCAGATAGGATAGCTTAACATAACTAGATGGTACAGAGTCGAATTACAGCGGATATGTGCGAATTAGAGGCTGAATCGTGCGAAAATGAACATAATTCGTGCAAAACGAGCAAAATTGTTCATTGTGGTGTTGGATTGTGCTCAGATAGGATAACTTAACATAACTAGATAGTACAGAGTCGAATTACAGCGGATATGTGCGAATTAGAGGCTGAATCGTGCGAAAATGAGCATAATTCGTTCAAAACGATCAAAATTGTTCATTGTGGTGTTGAATTGTGCTCAGTTACGATAACTTAACATAACTAGATAGTACAGAGTCGAATTACAGCGGATATGTGCGAATTAGAGGCTGAATCGTTCGAAAATGAGCAAAATTCGTTCAAAACGAGCAAAATTGTTCATTGTGGTGCTGATTTGTGCTCAGTTACGATAACTTAACATGACTAGATAGTACAGAGTCGAATTACAGCGGATATGTGCGAATTAGAGGCTGAATCGTTCGAAAATGAGCAAAATTCGTTCAAAACGAGCAAAATTGTTCATTGTGGTGTTGAGTTGTGCTCAGATAGGATAACTTAACATAACTAGATAGTACAGAGTCGAATTACAGCGGATATGTGCGAATTAGAGGCTGAATCGTGCGAAAATGAGCATAATTCGTGCAAAACGAGCATAATTGTTCATTGTGGTGTTGAATTGTGCTCAGATAGGATAACTTAACATAACTAGATAGTACAGAGTCGAATTACAGCGTATATGTACGAATTAGAGGCTGAATCGTGCGAAAATGAGCATAATTCGTTCAAAACAAGCAAAGTTGTTCATTGTGGTGCTGAATTGTGCTCAGTTTCGATAACTTAACATGACTAGATAGTACAGAGTCGAATTACAGCGGATATGTGCGAATTAGAGTCTGAATCGTGCGAAAATGAGCATAATTCGTGCAAAACGATCAAAATTGTTCATTGTGGTGTTGAATTGTGCTCAGTTACGATAACTTAACATGACTAGATAGTACAGAGTCGAATTACAGCGGATATGTGCGAATTGGAGGCTGAATCGTGCGAAAATGAGCATAATTCGTCCAAAACCAGCAAAATTGTTCATTGCGGTGCTGAATTGTGCTCAGTTACGATAACTTAACATGACTAGATAGTACAGAGTCGAATTACAGCGGATATGTGCGAATTAGAGGCTGAATCGTGCGAAAATGAGCATAATTCGTTCAAAACCAGCAAAATTGTTCATTGTGGTGTTGCATTGTGCTCAGTTACGATAACTTAACATGACTAGATAGTACAGAGTCGAATTACAGCGGATATGTGCGAATTAGAGGCTGAATCGTGCGAAAATGAGCATAATTCGTGCAAAACGAGCAAAATTGTTCAATGTGGTGTTGAATTGTGCTCAGATAGGATAGCTTAACATAACTAGATGGTACAGAGTCGAATTACAGCGGATATGTGCGAATTAGAGGCTGAATCGTGCGAAAATGAACATAATTCGTGCAAAACGAGCAAAATTGTTCATTGTGGTGTTGGATTGTGCTCAGATAGGATAACTTAACATAACTAGATAGTACAGAGTCGAATTACAGCGGATATGTGCGAATTAGAGGCTGAATCGTGCGAAAATGAGCATAATTCGTTCAAAACGATCAAAATTGTTCATTGTGGTGTTGAATTGTGCTCAGTTACGATAACTTAACATAACTAGATAGTACAGAGTCGAATTACAGCGGATATGTGCGAATTAGAGGCTGAATCGTGCGAAAATGAGCATAATTCGTTCAAAACCAGCAAAATTGTTCATTGTGGTGTCGAATTGTGCTCAGATAGGATAACTTAACATAACTAGATAGTACAGAGTCGAATTACAGCGGATATGTGCGAATTAGAGGCTGAATCGTACGAAAATGAGCAAAATTCGTTCAAAACGAGCAAAATTGTTCATTGTGGTGCTGATTTGTGCTCAGTTACGATAACTTAACATGACTAGATAGTACAGAGTCGAATTACAGCGGATATGTGCGAATTAGAGGCTGAATCGTTCGAAAATGAGCAAAATTCGTTCAAAACGAGCAAAATTGTTCATTGTGGTGTTGAGTTGTGCTCAGATAGGATAACTTAACATAACTAGATGGTACAGAGTCGAATTACAGCGGATATGTGCGAATTAGAGGCTGAATCGTTCGAAAATGAGCAAAATTCGTTCAAAACGAGCAAAATTGTTCATTGTGGTGTTGAGTTGTGCTCAGATAGGATAACTTAACATAACTAGATAGTACAGAGTCGAATTACAGCGGATATGTGCGAATTAGAGGCTGAATCGTGCGAAAATGAGCATAATTCGTGCAAAACGAGCATAATTGTTCATTGTGGTGTTGAATTGTGCTCAGATAGGATAACTTAACATAACTAGATAGTACAGAGTCGAATTACAGCGTATATGTACGAATTAGAGGCTGAATCGTGCGAAAATGAGCATAATTCGTTCAAAACAAGCAAAGTTGTTCATTGTGGTGCTGAATTGTGCTCAGTTACGATGACCTAACATAACTAGATGGTACAGAGTCGAATCAAAGCGGATATGTGCGAATTAGAGGCTGAATCGTGCGAAAATGAGCATAATTCTTGCAAAACGAGCAAAATTGTACACTGTGGTGTTGAATTGTGCTCAGATAGGATAACATAACATAACTAGATAGTACAGAGTCGAATTACAGCGGATATGTGCGAATTAGAGGCTGAATCGTTCGAAAATGACCAAAATTCGTTCAAAACGAGCAAAATTCGTGCAAAACGAGCAAAACTGTTCATTGTGGTGTTGAATTGTTCTCAGATAGGATAACTTAACATAACCAGATAGTACAGAGTCGAATTACAGCGGATATGTGCGAATTAGAGGCTGAATCGTGCGAAAATGAGCATAATTCGTGCAAAACAAGCATAATTGTTCATTGTGGTGTTGAATTGTGCTCAGATAGGATAACTTAACATAACTAGATAGTACAGAGTCGAATTACAGCGGATATGTACGAATTAGAGGCTGAATCGTGCGAAAATGAGCATAATTCGTGCAAAACAAGCAAAGTTGTTCATTGTGGTGCTGAACTGTGCTCAGTTACGATGACTTAACATGACTAGATAGTACAGAGTCGAATTACAGCGGATATGTGCGAATTAGAGGCTGAATCGTGCGAAAATGAGCATAATTCGTGCAAAACGATCAAAATTGTTCATTGTGGTGTTGAATTGTGCTCAGTTACGATAACTTAACATGACTAGATAGTACAGAGTCGAATTACAGCGGATATGTGCGAATTAGAGGCTGAATCGTGCGAAAATGAGCATAATTCGTTCAAAACGATCAAAATTGTACATTGTGGTGTTGAATTGTGCTCAGTTACGATAACTTAACATGACTAGATAGTACAGTGTCGAATTACAGCGGATATGTGCGAATTAGAGGCTGAATCGTGCGAAAATGAGCATAATTCGTTCAAAACCAGCAAAATTGTTCATTGTGGTGTTGAATTGTGCTCAGTTACGATAACTTAACATGACTAGATAGTACAGAGTCGAATTACAGCGGATATGTGCGAATTAGAGGCTGAATCGTGCGAAAATGAGCATAATTCGTTCAAAACCAGCAAAATTGTTCATTGTGGTGTCGAAATGTGCTCAGATAGGATAACTTAACATAACTAGATAGTACAGAGTCGAATTACAGCGGATATGTGCGAATTAGAGGCTGAATCGTTCGAAAATGAGCAAAATTCGTTCAAAACGAGCAAAATTCGTGCAAAACGAGCAAAATTGCTCATTGTGGTGTTGAATTGTGCGCAGTTACGATGACTTAACATAACTAGATAGTACAGAGTCGAATCACAGCGGATATGTGCGAATTAGAGGCTGAATCGTGCAAAAATGAGCATAATTCGTTCAAAACAAGCAAAGATGTTCATTGTGGTGCTGAATTGTGCTCAGTTACGATGACCTAACATAACTAGATGGTACAGAGTCGAATCACAGCGGATATGTGCGAATTAGAGGCTGAATCGTGCGAAAATGAGCATAATTCGTGCAAAACGAGCAAAATTGTTCATTGTGGTGTCGAATTGTGCTCAGTTGTGGTAACTGAACATAACTAGATGGTACAGAGTCGAATCACAGCGAATATGTGCGAATTAGATCCTGAATCGTGCGAAAACGAGCAAAATTCGTGCAAAACGAGCAAAATTGTTCATTGTGGTGTTGAATTGTGCTCAGATAGGATAACATAACATAACTAGATAGTACAGAGTTGAATTACAGCGGATATGTGCGAATTAGAGGCTGAATCGTGCGAAAATGAGCATAATTCGTTCAAAACGAGCAGAGTTGTTCATTGTGGTGCTGAATTGTGCGCAGTTACGATGACTTAACATAACCAGATGGTACAGAGTCGAATCACAGCGGATATGTGCGAATTAGAGGCTGAATCGTGCGAAAATGAGCATAATTCGTGCAAAACGAGCAAAATTGTTCATTGTGGTGTCGAATTGTGCTCAGTTGTGGTAACTGAACATAACTAGATGGTACAGAGTCGAATTACAGCGGATATGTGCGAATTAGAGGCTGAATCGTGCGAAAATGAGCATAATTCGTGCAAAACGAGCAAAATTGTTCATTGTGGTGCCGAATTGTGCTCAGTTGTGGTAACTTAACATAACTAGGTGGTACAGAGTCGAATCACAGCGAATATGTGCGAATTAGATGCTGAATCGTGCGAAAATGAGTATAATTCGTGCAAAACGAGCATAATTGTTCATTGTGGTGTTGAATTGTGCTCAGATAGGATAACATAACATAACTAGATAGTACAGAGTCGAATTACAGCGTATATGTACGAATTAGTGGCTGAATCGTGCGGAAATGAGCATAATTCGTGCAAAACGAGCAAAGTTGTTCATTGTGGTGCTGAATTGTGCTCAGTTACGATGACTTAACATAACTAGAAGGTACAGAGTCGAATCACAGCGGATATGTGCGAATTAGAGGCAGAATCGTTCGAAAATGAGCAAAATTCGTTCAAAACGAGCAAAATTCGTGCAAAACGAGCAAAACTGTTCATTGTGGTGTTGAATTGTGCTCAGATAGGATAACTTAACATAACTAGATAGTACAGAGTCGAATTACAGCGGATATGTGCGAATTAGAGGCTGAATCGTGCGAAAATGAGCATAATTCGTTCAAAACGAGCAAAGGTGTTCATTGTGGTGCTGAATTGTGCTCAGTTGCGATGACTTAACATAACTAGATGGTACAGAGTCGAATCAAAGCGGATATGTGCGAATTAGAGGCTGAATCGTGCGAAAATGAGCATAATTCTTGCAAAACGAGCAAAATTGTACACTGTGGTGTTGAATTGTGCTCAGATAGGATTACATAACATAACTAGATAGTACAGAGTCGAATTACAGCGGATATGTGCGAATTAGAGGCTGAATCGTTCGAAAATGACCAAAATTCGTTCAAAACGAGCAAAATTCGTGCAAAACGAGAAAAACTGTTCATTGTGGTGTTGAATTGTGCTCAGATAGGATAACTTAACATAACCAGATAGTACAGAGTCGAATTACAGCGGATATGTGCGAATTAGAGGCTGAATCGTGCGAAAATGAGCATAATTCGTTCAAAACGAGCAGAGTTGTTCATTGTGGTGTTGAATTGTGCTCAATTACGATAACTTAACATGACTAGATAGTACAGAGTCGAATTACAGCGGATATGTGCGAATTAGAGGCTGAATCGTGCGAAAATGAGCATAATTCGTGCAAAACGATCAAAATTGTTCATTGTGGTGTTGAATTGTGCTCAGTTACGATAACTTAACATGACTAGATAGTACAGAGTCGAATTACAGCGGATATGTGCGAATTAGAGGCTGAATCGTGCGAAAATGAGCATAATTCGTTCAAAACCAGCAAAATTGTTCATTGTGGTGTTGAATTGTGCTCAGTTACGATAACTTAACATGACTAGATAGTACAGAGTCGAATTACAGCGGATATGTGCGAATTAGAGGCTGAATCGTGCGAAAATGAGCATAATTCGTGCAAAACGAGCAAAATTGTTCAATGTGGTGTTGAATTGTGCTCAGATAGGATAGCTTAACATAACTAGATGGTACAGAGTCGAATTACAGCGGATATGTGCGAATTAGAGGCTGAATCGTGCGAAAATGAACATAATTCGTGCAAAACGAGCAAAATTGTTCATTGTGGTGTTGAATTGTGCTCAGATAGGATAACTTAACATATCTAGATAGTACAGAGTCGAATTACAGCGGATATGTGCGAATTAGAGGCTGAATCGTGCGAAAATGAGCATAATTCGTTCAAAACGATCAAAATTGTTCATTGTGGTGTTGAATTGTGCTCAGTTACGATAACTTAACATAACTAGATAGTACAGAGTCGAATTACAGCGGATATGTGCGAATTAGAGGCTGAATCGTGCGAAAATGAGCATAATTCGTTCAAAACCAGCAAAATTGTTCATTGTGGTGTCGAATTGTGCTCAGATAGGATAACTTAACATAACTAGGTAGTACAGAGTCGAATTACAGCGGATATGTGCGAATTAGAGGCTGAATCGTTCGAAAATGAGCAAAATTCGTTCAAAACGAGCAAAATTGTTCATTGTGGTGTTGAATTGTGCTCAGTTACGATAACTTAACATGACTAGATAGTACAGAGTCGAATTACAGCGGATATGTGCGAATTAGAGGCTGAATCGTGGGAAAATGAGCATAATTCGTTCAAAACCAGCAAAATTGTTCATTGTGCTGTTGAATTGTGCTCAGATAGGATAACTTAACATGACTAGATAGTACAGAGTCGAATTACAGCGGATATGTGCGAATTAGAGGCTGAATCGTGCGAAAATGAGCAAAATTCGTTCAAAACGAGCAAAATTGTTCATTGTGGTGTTGAATTGTGCTCAGTTACGATAACTTAACATGACTAGATAGTACAGAGTCGAATTACAGCGGATATGTGCGAATTAGAGGCTGAATCGTTCGAAAATGAGCAAAATTCGTTCAAAACGAGCAAAATTGTTCATTGTGGTGTTGAATTGTGCTCAGATAGGATAACTTAACATAACTAGATAGTACAGAGTCGAATTACAGCGGATATGTGCGAATTAGAGGCTGAATCGTGCGAAAATGAGCATAATTCGTGCAAAGCGAGCAAAATTGTTCGTTGTGGTGTTGAATTGTGCTCAGATAGGATAACTTAACATAACTAGATAGTACAGAGTCGAATTACAGCGGATATGTGCGAATTAGAGGCTGAATCGTGCGAAAATGAGCATAATTCGTGCAAAACAAGCATAATTGTTCATTGTGGTGTTGAATTGTGCTCAGATAGGATAACTTAACATAACTAGATAGTACAGAGTCGAATTTCAGCGGATATGTACGAATTAGAGGCTGAATCGTGCGAAAATGAGCATAATTCGTGCAAAACAAGCAAAGTTGTTCATTGTGGTGCTGAATTGTGCTCAGTTACGATGACTTAACATGACTAGATAGTACAGAGTCGAATTACAGCGGATATGTGCGAATTAGAGGCTGAATCGTGCGAAAATGAGCATAATTCGTTCAAAACCAGCAAAATTGTTCATTGTGGTGTTGAATTGTGCTCAGTTACGATAACTTAACATGACTAGATAGTACAGAGTCGAATTACAGCGGATATGTGCGAATTAGAGGCTGAATCGTGCGAAAATGAGCATAATTCGTGCAAAACGAGCAAAATTGTTCAATGTGGTGTTGAATTGTGCTCAGATAGGATAGCTTAACATAACTAGATGGTACAGAGTCGAATTACAGCGGATATGTGCGAATTAGAGGCTGAATCGTGCGAAAATGAACATAATTCGTGCAAAACGAGCAAAATTGTTCATTGTGGTGTTGAATTGTGCTCAGATAGGATAACTTAACATAACTAGATAGTACAGAGTCGAATTACAGCGGATATGTGCGAATTAGAGGCTGAATCGTGCGAAAATGAGCATAATTCGTTCAAAACGATCAAAATTGTTCATTGTGGTGTTGAATTGTGCTCAGTTACGATAACTTAACATAACTAGATAGTACAGAGTCGAATTACAGCGGATATGTGCGAATTAGAGGCTGAATCGTGCGAAAATGAGCATAATTCGTTCAAAACCAGCAAAATTGTTCATTGTGGTGTCGAATTGTGCTCAGATAGGATAACTTAACATAACTAGATAGTACAGAGTCGAATTACAGCGGATATGTGCGAATTAGAGGCTGAATCGTTCGAAAATGAGCAAAATTCGTTCAAAACGAGCAAAATTGTTCATTGTGGTGTTGAGTTGTGCTCAGTTACGATAACTTAACATGACTAGATAGTACAGAGTCGAATTACAGCGGATATGTGCGAATTAGAGACTGAATCGTTCGAAAATGAGCAAAATTCGTTCAAAACCAGCAAAATTGTTCATTGTGGTGTTGAGTTGTGCTCAGATAGGATAACCTAACATAACTAGATAGTACAGAGTCGAATTACAGCGGATATGTGCGAATTAGAGGCTGAATCGTGCGAAAATGAGCATAATTCGTTCAAAACCAGCAAAATTGTTCATTGTGGTGTCGAAATGTGCTCAGATAGGATAACTTAACATAACTAGATAGTACAGAGTCGAATTACAGCGGATATGTGCGAATTAGAGGCTGAATCGTTCGGAAATGAGTAAAATTCGTTCAAAACGAGCAAAATTGTTCATTGTGGTGTTGAATTTTGCTCAGACAGGATAACTTAACATAACTAGATAGTACAGTGTCGAATTACAGCGGATATGTGCGACTTAGAGGCTGAATCGTGCGAAAATGAGCATAATTCGTTCAAAACCGGCAAAATTGTTCATTGTGGTGTTGAATTGTGCTCAGTTACGATAACTTAACATGACTAGATGGTACAGAGTCGAATTACAGCGGATATGTGCGAATTAGAGGCTGAATCGTTCGAAAATGAGCAAAATTCGTTCAAAACGAGCAAAATTCGTGCAAAACGAGCAAAATTGCTCATTGTGGTGTTGAATTGTGCTCAGTTACGATAACTTAACATGACTAGATGGTACAGAGTCGAATTACAGCGGATATGTGCGAATTAGAGGCTGAATCGTTCGAAAATGAGCAAAATTCGTTCAAAACGAGCAAAATTGTTCATTGTGGTGTTGAATTGTGCTCAGATAGGATAACTTAACATAACTAGATAGTACAGAGTCGAATTACAGCGGATATGTGCGAATTAGAGGCTGAATCGTGCGAAAATGAGCATAATTCGTTCAAAACCAGCAAAATTGTTCATTGTGGTGTCGAATTGTGCTCAGATAGGATAACTTAACATAACTAGATAGTACAGAGTCGAATTACAGCGGGGTATGTGCGAATTAGAGGCTGAATCGTTCGGAAATGAGCAAAATTCGTCCAAAACGAGCAAAATTGTGCATTGTGGTGTTGAATTTTGCTCAGATAGGATAACTTAACATAACTAGATAGTACAGAGTCGAATTACAGCGGATATGTGCGAATTAGAGGCTGAATCGTTCGAAAATGAGCATAATTCGTTCAAAACCAGCAAAATTGTTCATTGTGGTGTTGAATTGTGCTCAGTTACGATAACTTAACATGACTAGATAGTACAGAGTCGAATTACAGCGGATATGTGCGAATTAGAGGCTGAATCGTGCGAAAATGAACATAATTCGCTCAAAACGAGCAAAATTGTTCATTGTGGTGTTGAATTGTGCTCAGTTACGATAACTTAACATGACTAGATAGTACAGAGTCGAATTACAGCGGATATGTGCGAATTAGAGGCTGAATCGTGCGAAAATGAGCATAATTCGTGCAAAACGAGCAAAATTGTTCGTTGTGGTGTTGAATTGTGCTCAGATAGGATAACTTAACATAACTAGATAGTACAGAGTCGAATTACAGCGGATAAGTGCGAATTAGAGGCTGAATCGTGCGAAAATGAGCATAATTCGTTCAAAACGATCAAAATTGTACATTGTGGTGTTGAATTGTGCTCAGTTACGATAACTTAACATGACTAGATAGTACAGAGTCGAATCACAGCGGATATGTGCGAATTAGAGGCTGAATCGTGCGAAAATGAGCATAATTCGTGCAAAACGGGCAAAGTTGTTCATTGTGGTGCTGAATTGTGCTCAGATAGGATAACTTAACATAACTAGATAGTACAGAGTCGAATCACAGCGGATATGTACGAATTAGAGGCTGAATCGTGCGAAAATGAGCATAATTCGTGCAAAACGAGCAAAGTTGTTCATTGTGGTGCTGAATTGTGCTCAGATAGGATAACTTAACATAACTAGATAGTACAGAGTCGAATTACAGCGGGGTATGTGCGAATTAGAGGCTGAATCGTTCGAAAATGAGCAAAATTCGTTCAAAACGAGCAAAATTGTTCATTGTGGTGTTGAATTTTGCTCAGATGGGATAACTTAACATAACTAGATAGTACAGAGTCGAATTACAGCGGATATGTGCGAATTAGAGGCTGAATCGTTCGAAAATGAGCATAATTCGTTCAAAACCAGCAAAATTGTTCATTGTGGTGTTGAATTGTGCTCAGTTACGATAACTTAACGTGACTAGATAGTACAGAGTCGAATTACAGCGGATATGTGCGAATTAGAGGCTGAATCGTGCGAAAATGAACATAATTCGTTCAAAACGAGCAAAATTGTTCATTGTGGTGTTGAATTGTGCTCAGTTACGATAACTTAACATGACTAGATAGTACAGAGTCGAATTACAGCGGATATGTGCGAATTAGAGGCTGAATCGTGCGAAAATGAGCATAATTCGTGCAAAACGAGCAAAATTGTTCGTTGTGGTGTTGAATTGTGCTCAGATAGGATAACTTAACATAACTAGATAGTACAGAGTCGAATTACAGCGGATAAGTGCGAATTAGAGGCTGAATCGTGCGAAAATGAGCATAATTCGTTCAAAACGATCAAAATTGTACATTGTGGTGTTGAATTGTGCTCAGTTACGATAACTTAACATGACTAGATAGTACAGAGTCGAATCACAGCGGATATGTGCGAATTAGAGGCTGAATCGTGCGAAAATGTGCATAATTCGTTCAAATCGACCAAAGTTGTTCATTGTGGTGCTGAATTGTGCTCAGATACGATGACTTAACATAACTAGATGGTACAGAGTCGAATCAAAGCGGATATGTGCGAATTAGAGGCTGAATCGTGCGAAAATGAGCATAATTCTTGCAAAACGAGCAAAATTGTACACTGTGGTGTTGAATTGTGCTCAGATAGGATAACATAACATAACTAGATAGTACAGAGTCGAATTACAGCGGATATGTGCGAATTAGAGGCTGAATCGTTCGAAAATGACCAAAATTCGTTCAAAACGAGCAAAATTCGTGCAAAACGAGCAAAACTGTTCATTGTGGTGTTGAATTGTTCTCAGATTGGATAACTTAACATAACCAGATAGTACAGAGTCGAATTACAGCGGATATGTGCGAATTAGAGGCTGAATCGTGCGAAAATGAGCATAATTCGTGCAAAACAAGCATAATTGTTCATTGTGGTGTTGAATTGTGCTCAGATAGGATAACTTAACATAACTAGATAGTACAGAGTCCAATTACAGCGGATATGTACGAATTAGAGGCTGAATCGTGCGAAAATGAGCATTATTCGTTCATTACGAGCAAAATTGTTCATTGTGGTGTCGAATTGTGCTCAGTTACGATAACTTAACATAACTAGATGGGACAGAGTCGAATCACAGCGGATATGTGCGAATTAGAGGCTGAATCGTGCGAAAATAAGCAAAATACGTTCATTACGAGCAAAATTGTTTATTGTGGTGACGAATTGTGCTCAGTTGTGGTAACTTAACATAACTAGATGGGACAGGGTCGAATCACAGCGCATATGTGCGAATTAGAGGCTGAATCGTGCGAAAATGAGCATAATTCGTGCAAAACGATCAAAATTGTTCATTGTGGTGTTGAATTGTGCTCAGTTACGATAACTTAACATGACTAGATAGTACAGAGTCGAATTACAGCGGATATGTGCGAATTAGAGGCTGAATCGTGCGAAAATGAGCATAATTCGTCCAAAACCAGCAAAATTGTTCATTGCGGTGTTGAATTGTGCTCAGTTACGATAACTTAACATGACTAGATAGTACAGAGTCGAATTACAGCGGATATGTGCGAATTAGAGGCTGAATCGTGCGAAAATGAGCATAATTCGTTCAAAACGATCAAAATTGTACATTGTGGTGTTGAATTGTGCTCAGTTACGATAACTTAACATGACTAGATAGTACAGAGTCGAATTACAGCGGATATGTGCGAATTAGAGGCTGAATCGTGCGAAAATGAGCATAATTCGTTCAAAACGATCAAAATTGTTCATTGTGGTGTTGAATTGTGCTCAGTTACGATAACTTAACATGACTAGATAGTACAGAGACGAATTACAGCGGATATGTGCGAATTAGAGGCTGAATCGTGCGAAAATGAGCACATAGTACGTGCAAAACGAGCAAAATTGTTCAATGTGGTGTTGAATTGTGCTCAGATAGGATAGCTTAAAATAACTAGATGGTACAGAGTCGAATTACAGCGGATATGTGCGAATTAGAGGCTGAATCGTGCGAAAATGAACATAATTCGTGCAAAACGAGCAAAATTGTTCATTGTGGTGTTGAATTGTGCTCAGATAGGATAACTTAACATAACTAGATAGTACAGAGTCGAATTACAGCGGATATGTGCGAATTAGAGGCTGAATCGTGCGAAAATGAGCATAATTCGTTCAAAACGATCAAAATTGTTCATTGTGGTGTTGAATTGTGCTCAGTTACGATAACTTAACATAACTAGATAGTACAGAGTCGAATTACAGCGGATATGTGCGAATTAGAGGCTGAATCGTGCGAAAATGAGCATAATTCGTTCAAAACCAGCAAAATTGTTCATTGTGGTGTCGAATTGTGCTCAGATAGGATAACCTAACATAACTAGATAGTACAGAGTCGAATTACAGCGGATATGTGCGAATTAGAGGCTGAATCGTTCGAAAATGAGCAAAATTCGTTCAAAACGAGCAAAATTGTTCATTGTGGTGTTGAATTGTGCTCAGTTACGATAACTTAACATGACTAGATAGTACAGAGTCGAATTACAGCGGATATGTGCGAATTAGAGGCTGAATCGTTCGAAAATGAGCAAAATTCGTTCAAAACGAGCAAAATTGTTCATTGTGGTGTTTAGTTGTGCTCAGATAGGATAACTTAACATAACTAGATAGTACAGAGTCGAATTACAGCGGATATGTGCGAATTAGAGGCTGCATCGTGCGAAAATGAGCATAATTCGTTCAAAACCAGCAAAATTGTTCATTGTGGTGTCGAATTGTGCTCAGATAGGATAACTTAACATAACTAGATAGTACAGAGTCGAATTACAGCGGATATGTGCGAATTAGAGGCTGAATCGTTCGGAAATGAGCAAAATTCGTTCAAAACGAGCAAAATTGTTCATTGTGGTGTTGAATTTTGCTCAGATAGGATAACTTAATATAACTAGATAGTACACAGTCGAATTACAGCGGATATGTGCGAATTAGAGGCTGAATCGTGCGAAAATGAGCATAATTCGTTCAAAACCAGCAAAATTGTTCATTGTGCTGTTGAATTGTGCTCAGATAGGATAACTTAACATGACTAGATAGTACAGAGTCGAATTACAGCGGATATGTGCGAATTAGAGGCTGAATCGTTCGAAAATGAGCAAAATTCGTTCAAAACGAGCAAAATTGTTCATTGTGGTGTTGAATTGTGCTCAGATAGGATAACTTAACATAACTAGATAGTACAGATTCGAATTACAGCGGATATGTGCGAATTAGAGGCTGAATCGTGCGAAAATGAGCATAATTCGTTCAAAACCAGCAAAATTGTTCATTGTGGTGTCGAATTGTGCTCAGATAGGATAACTTAACATAACTAGATAGTACAGAGTCGAATTACAGCGGATATGTGCGAATTAGAGGCTCATCGTGCGAAAATGAACATAGTTCGTGCAAAACGAGCAAAATTGTTCAATGTGGTGTTGAATTGTGCTCAGATAGGATAGCTTAACATAACTAGATGGTACAGAGTCGAATTACAGCGGATATGTGCGAATTAGAGGCTGAATCGTGCGAAAATGAACATAATTCGTGCAAAACGAGCAAAATTGTTCATTGTGGTGTTGAATTGTGCTCAGATAGGATAACTTAACATAACTAGATAGTACAGAGTCGAATTACAGCGGATATGTGCGAATTAGAGGCTGAATCGTGCGAAAATGAGCATAATTCGTTCAAAACGATCAAAATTGTTCATTGTGGTGTTGAATTGTGCTCAGTTACGATAACTTAACATGACTATATAGTACAGAGTCGAATCACAGCGGATATGTGCGAATTAGAGGCTGAATCGTGCGAAAATGAGCATAATTCGTGCAAAACGGGCAAAGTTGTTCATTGTGGTGCTGAATTGTGCTCAGATAGGATAACTTAACATAACTAGATAGTACAGAGTCGAATTACAGCGGATATGTGCGAATTAGAGGCTGAATCGTGCGAAAATGAGCATAATTCGTTCAAAACCAGCAAAATTGTTCATTGTGGTGTCGAATTGTGCTCAGATTGGATAACTTAACATAACTAGATAGTACAGAGTCGAATTACAGCGGATATGTGCGAATTAGAGGCTGAATCGTTCGAAAATGAGCAAAATTCGTTCAAAACGAGCAAAATTGTTCATTGTGGTGTTGAATTGTGCTCAGTTACGATAACTTAACATGACTAGATGGTACAGAGTCGAATTACAGCGGATATGTGCGAATTAGAGGCTGAATCGTTCGAAAATGAGCAAAATTCGTTCAAAACGAGCAAAATTGTTCATTGTGGTGTTGAATTGTGCTCAGATAGGATAACTTAACATAACTAGATAGTACAGCGTCGAATTACAGCGGATATGTGCGAATTAGAGGCTGAATCGTGCGAAAATGAGCATAATTCGTTCAAAACCAGCAAAATTGTACATTGTGGTGCTGAATTGTGCTCAGTTACGATAACTTAACATGACTAGATAGTACAGAGTCGAATCACAGCGGATATGTGCGAATTAGAGGCTGAATCGTGCGAAAATGAGCATAATTCGTGCAAAACGGGCAAAGTTGTTCATTGTGGTGCTGAATTGTGCTCAGATAGGATAACTTAACATAACTAGATAGTACAGAGTCGAATTACAGCGGATATGTGCGAATTAGAGGCTGAATCGTGCGAAAATGAGCATAATTCGTTCAAAACCAGCAAAATTGTTCATTGTGGTGTCGAATTGTGCTCAGATTGGATAACTTAACATAACTAGATAGTACAGAGTCGAATTACAGCGGATATGTGCGAATTAGAGGCTGAATCGTTCGAAAATGAGCAAAATTCGTTCAAAACGAGCAAAATTGTTCATTGTGGTGTTGAATTGTGCTCAGTTACGATAACTTAACATGACTAGATGGTACAGAGTCGAATTACAGCGGATATGTGCGAATTAGAGGCTGAATCGTTCGAAAATGAGCAAAATTCGTTCAAAACGAGCAAAATTGTTCATTGTGGTGTTGAATTGTGCTCAGATAGGATAACTTAACATAACTAGATAGTACAGCGTCGAATTACAGCGGATATGTGCGAATTAGAGGCTGAATCGTGCGAAAATGAGCATAATTCGTTCAAAACCAGCAAAATTGTACATTGTGGTGCTGAATTGTGCTCAGTTACGATAACTTAACATGACTAGATAGTACAGAGTCGAATTACAGCGGATATGTGCGAATTAGAGGCTGAATCGTGCGAAAATGAGCATAATTCGTTCAAAACCAGCAAAATTGTTCATTGTGGTGCTGAATTGTGCTCAGTTACGATGACTTAACATAACTAGATGGGACAGAGTCGAATCACAGCGGATATGTGCGAATTAGAGGCTGAATCGTGCGAAAATGAGCATAATTCGTGCAAAACGAGCAAAATTGTTCAACGTGGTGTTGAATTGTGCTCAGAAAGGATAACTTAACATAACTAGATAGTACAGAGTCGAATTACAGCGGATATGTGCGAATTAGAGGCTGAATCGTGCGAAAATGAGCATAATTCGTTCAAAACCAGCAAAATTGTTCATTGTGGTGTTGAATTGTGCTCAGTTACGATAACTTAACATGACTAGATAGTACAGAGTCGAATTACAGCGGATATGTGCGAATCAGAGGCTGAATCGTGCGAAAATGAGCATAATTCGTGCAAAACGAGCAAAATTGTTCAATGTGGTGTTGAATTGTGCTCAGATAGGATAGCTTAACATAACTAGATGGTACAGAGTCGAATTACAGCGGATATGTGCGAATTAGAGGCTGAATCGTGCGAAAATGAACATAATTCGTGCAAAACGAGCAAAATTGTTCATTGTGGTGTTGAATTGTGCTCAGATAGGATAACTTAACATAACTAGATAGTACAGACTCGAATTACAGCGGATATGTGCGAATTAGAGGCTGAATCGTGCGAAAATGAGCATAATTCGTTCAAAACGATCAAAATTGTTCATTGTGGTGTTGAATTGTGCTCAGTTACGATAACTTAACATGACTAGATAGTACAGAGTCGAATTACAGCGGATATGTGCGAATTAGAGGCTGAATCGTGCGAAAATGAGCATAATTCGTGCAAAACGAGCAAAATTGTTCAATGTGGTGTTGAATTGTGCTCAGATAGGATAGCTTAACATAACTAGATGGTACAGAGTCGAATTACAGCGGATATGTGCGAATTAGAGGCTGAATCGTGCGAAAATGAACATAATTCGTGCAAAACGAGCAAAATTGTTCATTGTGGTGTTGAATTGTGCTCAGATAGGATAACTTAACATAACTAGATAGTACAGAGTCGAATTACAGCGGATATGTGCGAATTAGAGGCTGAATCGTGCGAAAATGAGCATAATTCGTTCAAAACGATCAAAATTGTTCATTGTGGTGTTGAATTGTGCTCAGTTACGATAACTTAACATGACTAGATAGTACAGAGTCGAATTACGGCGGATATGTGCGAATTAGAGGCTGAATCGTGCGAAAATGAGCATAATTCGTTCAAAACCAGCAAAATTGTTCATTGTGGTGTCGAATTGTGCTCAGATAGGATAACTTAACATAACTAGATAGTACAGAGTCGAATTACAGCGGATATGTGCGAATTAGAGGCTGAATCGTTCGAAAATGAGCAAAATTCGTTCAAAACGAGCAAAATTGTTCATTGTGGTGTTGAATTGTGATCAGTTACGATAACTTAACATGACTAGATAGTACAGAATCGAATTACGGCGGATATGTGCGAATTAGAGGCTGAATCGTTCGAAAATGAGCAAAATTCGTTCAAAACGAGCAAAATTGTTCATTGTGGTGTTGAGTTGTGCTCAGATAGGATAACTTAACATAACTAGATAGTACAGAGTCGAATTACAGCGGATATGTGCGAATTAAAGGCTGAATCGTGCGAAAATGAGCATAATTCGTTCAAAACCAGCAAAATTGTTCATTGTGGTGTCGAATTGTGCTCAGATAGGATAACTTGACATAACTAGATAGTACAGAGTCGAATTACAGCGGATATGTGCGAATTAGAGGCTGAATCGTGCGAAAATGAGCATAATTCGTTCAAAACCAGCAAAATTGTTCATTGTGGTGTTGAATTGTGCTCAGTTACGATAACTTAACATGACTAGATAGTACAGAGTCGAATTACAGCGGATATGTGCGAATTAGAGGCTGAATCGTGCGAAAATGAACATAATTCGTTCAAAACGAGCAAAATTGTTCATTGTGGTGTTGAATTGTGCTCAGTTACGATAACTTAACATGACTAGATAGTACAGAGTCGAATTACAGCGGATATGTGCGAATTAGAGGCTGAATCGTGCGAAAATGAGCATAATTCGTTCAAAACGAGCAAAATTGTTCGTTGTGGTGTTGAATTGTGCTCAGATAGGATAACTTAACATAACTAGATAGTACAGAGTCGAATTACAGCGGATATGTGCGAATTAGAGGCTGAATCGTGCGAAAATGAGCATAATTCGTTCAAAACGATCAAAATTGTACATTGTGGTGTTGAATTGTGCTCAGTTACGATAACTTAACATGACTAGATAGTACAGAGTCGAATTACAGCGGATATGTGCGAATTAGAGGCTGAATCGTGCGAAAATGAGCATAATTCGTTCAAAACCAGCAAAATTGTTCATTGTGCTGTTGAATTGTACTCAGATAGGATAACTTAACATGACTAGATAGTACAGAGTCGAATTACAGCGGATATGTGCGAATTAGAGGCTGAATCGTGCGAAAATGAGCAAAATTCGTTCAAAACGAGCAAAATTGTTCATTGTGGTGTTGAATTGTGCTCAGTTACGATAACTTAACATGACTAGATAGTACAGAGTCGAATTACAGCGGATATGTGCGAATTAGAGGCTGAATCGTGCGAAAATGAGCATAATTCGTTCAAAACCAGCAAAATTGTTCATTGTGGTGTCGAATTGTGCTCAGATAGGATAACTTAACATAACTAGATAGTACAGAGTCGAATTACAGCGGATATGTGCGAATTAGAGGCTGAATCGTTCGGAAATGAGCAAAATTCGTTCAAAACGAGCAAAATTGTTCATTGTGGTGTTGAATTTTGCTCAGATAGGATAACTTAACATAACTAGATAGTACAGAGTCGAATTACAGCGGATATGTGCGAAAATGAGCATAATTCGTTCAAAACCAGCAAAATTGTTCATTGTGGTGTTGAATTGTGCTCAGTTACGATAACTTAACATGACTAGATAGTACAGAGTCGAATTACAGCGGATATGTGCGAATTAGAGGCTGAATCGTGCGAAAATGAGCATAATTCGTTCAAAACCAGCAAAATTGTTCATTGTGGTGTCGAATTGTGCTCAGATAGGATAACTTAACATAACTAGATAGTACAGAGTCGAATTACAGCGGATATGTGCGAATTAGAGGCTGAATCGTTCGAAAATGAGCAAAATTCGTTCAAAACGAGCAAAATTGTTCATTGTGGTGTTGAATTGTGATCAGTTACTATAACTTAACATGACTAGATAGTACAGAATCGAATTACGGCGGATATGTGCGAATTAGAGGCTGAATCGTTCGAAAATGAGCAAAATTCGTTCAAAACGAGCAAAATTGTTCATTGTGGTGTTGAGTTGTGCTCAGATAGGATAACTTAACATAACTAGATAGTACAGAGTCGAATTACAGCGGATATGTGCGAATTAGAGGCTGAATCGTGCGAAAATGAGCATAATTCGTTCAAAACCAGCAAAATTGTTCATTGTGGTGTCGAATTGTGCTCAGATAGGATAACTTAACATAACTAGATAGTACAGAGTCGAATTACAGCGGATATGTGCGAATTAGAGGCTGAATCGTGCGAAAATGAGCATAATTCGTTCAAAACCAGCAAAATTGTTCATTGTGGTGTTGAATTGTGCTCAGTTACGATAACTTAACATGACTAGATAGTACAGAGTCGAATTACAGCGGATATGTGCGAATTAGAGGCTGAATCGTGCGAAAATGAACATAATTCGTTCAAAACGAGCAAAATTGTTCATTGTGGTGTTGAATTGTGCTCAGTTACGATAACTTAACATGACTAGATAGTACAGAGTCGAATTACAGCGGATATGTGCGAATTAGAGGCTGAATCGTGCGAAAATGAGCATAATTCGTGCAAAACGAGCAAAATTGTTGGTTGTGGTGTTGAATTGTGCTCAGATAGGATAACTTAACATAACTAGATAGTACAGAGTCGAATTACAGCGGATATGTGCGAATTAGAGGCTGAATCGTGCGAAAATGAGCATAATTCGTTCAAAACGATCAAAATTGTACATTGTGGTGTTGAATTGTGCTCAGTTACGATAACTTAACATGACTAGATAGTACAGAGTCGAATTACAGCGGATATGTGCGAATTAGAGGCTGAATCGTGCGAAAATGAGCATAATTCGTTCAAAACCAGCAAAATTGTTCATTGTGCTGTTGAATTGTGCTCAGATAGGATAACTTAACATGACTAGATAGTACAGAGTCGAATTACAGCGGATATGTGCGAATTAGAGGCTGAATCGTGCGAAAATGAGCAAAATTCGTTCAAAACGAGCAAAATTGTTCATTGTGGTGTTGAATTGTGCTCAGTTACGATAACTTAACATGACTATATAGTACAGAGTCGAATTACAGCGGATATGTGCGAATTAGAGGCTGAATCGTTCGAAAATGAGCATAATTCGTTCAAAACCAGCAAAATTGTTCATTGTGGTGTTGAATTGTGCTCAGTTACGATAACTTAACATGACTAGATAGTACAGAGTCGAATTACAGCGGATATGTGCGAATTAGAGGCTGAATCGTGCGAAAATGAACATAATTCGTTCAAAACGAGTAAAATTGTTCATTGTGGTGTTGAATTGTGCTCAGTTACGATAACTTAACATGACTAGATAGTACAGAGTCGAATTACAGCGGATATGTGCGAATTAGAGGCTGAATCGTGCGAAAATGAGCATAATTCGTGCAAAACGAGCAAAAGTGTTCGTTGTGGTGTTGAATTGTGCTCAGATAGGATAACTTAACATAACTAGATAGTACAGAGTCGAATTACAGCGGATATGTTCGAATTAGAGGCTGAATCGTGCGAAAATGAGCAAAATTCGTTCAAAACGAGCAAAATTGTTCATTGTGGTGTTGAATTGTGCTCAGATAGGATAACTTAACATAACTAGATAGTACAGAGTCGAATTACAGCGGATATGTGCGAATTAGAGGCTGAATCGTGCGAAAATGAGCATAATTCGTTCAAAACCAGCAAAATTGTACATTGTGGTGTTGAATTGTGCTCAGTTACGATAACTTAACATGACTAGATAGTACAGAGTCGAATTACAGCGGATATGTGCGAATTAGAGGCTGAATCGTGCGAAAATGAGCATAATTCGTTCAAAACCAGCAAAATTGTTCATTGTGGTGTCGAATTGTGCTCAGTTACGATAACTTAACATGACTAGATAGTACAGAGTCGAATTACAGCGGATATGTGCGAATTAGAGGCTGAATCGTGCGAAAATGAGCATAATTCGTTCAAAACGAGCAAAATTGTTCATTGTGGTGTTGAATTGTGCTCAGTTACGATAACTTAACATGACTAGATAGTACAGAGTCGAATTACAGCGGATATGTGCGAATTAGAGGCTGAATCGTGCGAAAATGAGCATAATTCGTGCAAAAAGATCAAAATTGTTCATTGTGGTGTTGAATTGTGCTCAGTTACGATAACTTAACATGACTAGATAGTACAGAGTCGAATTACAGCGGATATGTGCGAATTAGAGGCTGAATCGTGCGAAAATGAGCATAATTCGTCAAAAACCAGCAAAATTGTTCATTGCGGTGTTGAATTGTGCTCAGTTACGATAACTTAACATGACTAGATAGTACAGAGTCGAATTACAGCGGATATGTGCGAATTAGAGGCTGAATCGTGCGAAAATGAGCATAATTCGTTCAAAACGAGCAAAATTGTTCATTGTGGTGTTGAATTGTGCTCAGATAGGATAACTTAACATAACTAGATAGTACAGAGTCGAATTGCAGCGGATATGTGCGAATTAGAGGCTGAATCGTGCGAAAATGAGCATAATTCGTTCAAAACGATCAAAATTGTTCATTGTGGTGTTGAATTGTGCTCAGTTACGATAACTTAACATAACTAGATAGTACAGAGTCGAATTACAGAGGATATGTGCGAATTAGAGGCTGAATCGTGCGAAAATGAGCATAATTCGTTCAAAACCAGCAAAATTGTTCATTGTGGTGTCGAATTGTGCTCAGATAGGATAACTTAACATAACTAGATAGTACAGAGTCGAATTACAGCGGATATGTGCGAATTAGAGGCTGAATCGTTCGAAAATGAGCAAAATTCGTTCAAAACGAGCAAAATTGTTCATTGTGGTGTTGAATTGTGCTCAGTTACGATACTAACTTCACCAACACAGATCGATACTACGAGAGTCAGATTAAGCTCACACAAAGTTCGAATAGAGCAAAATCGTTCGAAAATGACTACACTTCAAAACGAGCAAATTGTTCAATTGTGAGTTGTTAAGTAGTAGGACTCAATAACAATAACTAGATAGTACAGAGTCTTGAATTACCGCGGATATGTGCGAATTAGAGGCTGAATCGTGCGAAAATGAGCATAATTCGTTCAAAACCAGCAAAATTGTTCATTGTGGTGTCGAATTGTGCTCAGATAGGATAACTTAACATAACTAGATAGTACAGAGTCGAATTACAGCGGATATGTGCGAATTAGAGGCTGAATCGTTCGAAAATGAGCAAAATTCGTTCAAAACGAGCAAAATTGTTCATTGTGGTGTTGAATTTTGCTCAGATAGGATAACTTAACATAACTAGATAGTACAGAGTCGAATTACAGCGGATATGTGCGAATTAGAGGCTGAATCGTGCGAAAATGAGCATAACTCGTTCAAAACCAGCAAAATGGTTCATTGTGGTGTTGAATTGTGCTCAGTTACGATAACTTAACATGACTAGATAGTACAGAGTCGAATTACAGCGGATATGTGCGAATTAGAGGCTGAATCGTGCGAAAATGAGCATAATTCGTGCAAAACGAGCAAAATTGTTCGTTGTGGTGTTGAATTGTGCTCAGATAGGATAACTTAACATAACTAGATAGTACAGAGTCGAATTACAGCGGATATGTGCGAATTAGAGGCTGAATCGTGCGAAAATGAGCATAATTCGTTCAAAACGATCAAAATTGTACATTGTGGTGTTGAATTGTGCTCAGTTACGATAACTTAACATGACTAGATAGTACAGAGTCGAATTACAGCGGATATGTGCGAATTAGAGGCTGAATCGTGCGAAAATGAGCATAATTCGTTCAAAACCAGCAAAATTGTTCATTGTGCTGTTGAATTGTGCTCAGATAGGATAACTTAACATGACTAGATAGTACAGAGTCGAATTACAGCGGATATGTACGAATTAGAGGCTGAATCGTGCGAAAATGAGCATAATTCGTGCAAAACAAGCAAAGTTGTTCATTGTGGTGCTGAATTGTGCTCAGTTACGATGACTTAACATGACTAGATAGTACAGAGTCGAATTACAGCGGATATGTGCGAATTAGAGGCTGAATCGTGCGAAAATGAGCATAATTCGTGCAAAACGATCAAAATTGTTCATTGTGGTGTTGAATTGTGCTCAGTTACGATAACTTAACATGACTAGATAGTACAGAGTCGAATTACAGCGGATATGTGCGAATTAGAGGCTGAATCGTGCGAAAATGAGCATAATTCGTTCAAAACGATCAAAATTGTACATTGTGGTGTTGAATTGTGCTCAGTTACGATAACTTAACATGACTAGATAGTACAGAGTCGAATTACAGCGGATATGTGCGAATTAGAGGCTGAATCGTGCGAAAATGAGCATAATTCGTTCAAAACCAGCAAAATTGTTCATTGTGGTGTTGAATTGTGCTCAGTTACGATAACTTAACATGACTAGATAGTACAGAGTCGAATTACAGCGGATATGTGCGAATTAGAGGCTGAATCGTGCGAAAATGAGCATAATTCGTTCAAAACCAGCAAAATTGTTCATTGTGGTGTCGAAATGTGCTCAGATAGGATAACTTAACATAACTAGATAGTACAGAGTCGAATTACAGCGGATATGTGCGAATTAGAGGCTGAATCGTTCGAAAATGAGCAAAATTCGTTCAAAACGAGCAAAATTCGTGCAAAACGAGCAAAATTGCTCATTGTGGTGTTGAATTGTGCGCAGTTACGATGACTTAACATAACTAGATAGTACAGAGTCGAATCACAGCGGATATGTGCGAATTAGAGGCTGAATCGTGCGAAAATGAGCATAATTCGTGCAAAACGAGCAAAATTGTTCATTGTGGTGTCGAATTGTGCTCAGTTGTGGTAACTTAACATAACTAGATAGTACAGAGTCGAATTACAGCGGATATGTGCGAATTAGAGGCTGAATCGTTCGAAAATGAGCAAATTCGTTCAAAACGAGCAAAATTGTTCATTGTGGTGTTGAATTGTGCTCAGTTACGATAACTTAACATGACTAGATAGTGCAGAGTCGAATCACAGCGGATATGTGCGAATTAGAGGCTGAATCGTGCAAAAATGAGCATAATTCGTTCAAAACAAGCAAAGTTGTTCATTGTGGTGCTGAATTGTGCTCAGTTACGATGACCTAACATAACTAGATGGTACAGAGTCGAATCACAGCGGATATGTGCGAATTAGAGGCTGAATCGTGCGAAAATGAGCATAATTCGTGCAAAACGAGCAAAATTGTTCATTGTGGTGTCGAATTGTGCTCAGTTGTGGTAACTGAACATAACTAGATGGTACAGAGTCGAATCACAGCGAATATGTGCGAATTAGATCCTGAATCGTGCGAAAATGAGCATAATTCGTGCAAGACGAGCAAAACTGTTCATTGTGGTGTTGAATTGTGCTCAGATAGGATAACTTAACATAACTACATAGTACAGAGTCGAATTACAGCGGATATGTACGAATTAGAGGATGAATCGTGCGAAAATGAGCAAAATTTGTTCAAAACGAGCAAAATTCGTGCAAAACGAGCAAAATTGTTCATTGTGGTGTTGAATTGTGCTCAGATAGGATAACATAACATAACTAGATAGTACAGAGTTGAATTACAGCGGATATGTGCGAATTAGAGGCTGAATCGTGCGAAAATGAGCATAATTCGTTCAAAACTAGCAAAGTTGTTCATTGTGGTGCTGAATTGTGCTCAGTTACGATGACTTAACATAACTATCTAGTTATTACTTAACATAACTATCTAGATGGTACAGAGTCGAATTACAGCGGATATGTGCGAATTAGAGGCTGAATCGTGCGAAAATGAGCATAATTCGTGCAAAACGAGCAAAATTGTTCATTGTGGTGTCGAATTGTGCTCAGTTACGATAACTTAACATAACTAGATAGTACAGAGTCGAATCACAGCGGATATGTGCGAATTAGAGGCTGAATCGTGCGAAAATGAGCATAATTCGTGCAAAACGGGCAAAGTTGTTCATTGTGGTGCTGAATTGTGCTCAGATAGGATAACTTAACATAACTAGATAGTACAGAGTCGAATCACAGCGGATATGTGCGAATTAGAGGCTGAATCGTGCGAAAATGAGCATAATTCGTGCAAAACGAGCAAAATTGTTCATTGTGGTGCCGAATTGTGCTCAGTTGTGGTAACTTAACATAACTAGATGGTACAGAGTCGAATCACAGCGAATATGTGCGAATTAGATGCTGAATCGTGCGAAAATGAGCATAATTCGTGCAAAACGAGCATAATTGTTCATTGTGGTGTTGAATTGTCCTCAGATAGGATAACTTAACATAACGAGATAGTACAGAGTCGAATTACAGCGGATATGTACGAATTAGAGGCTGAATCGTGCGAAAATGAGCATAATTCGTGCAAAACGAGCAAAGTTGTTCATTGTGGTGCTGAATTGTGCTCAGTTACGATGACTTAACATAACGAGATGGTACAGAGTCGAATCAAAGCGGATATGTGCGAATTAGAGGCTGAATCGTGCGAAAATGAGCATAATTCTTGCAAAACGAGCAAAATTGTACACTGTGGTGTTGAATTGTGCTCAGATAGGATAACATAACATAACTAGATAGTACAGAGTCGAATTGCAGCGGATTTGTGCGTATTAGAGGCTGAATCGTTCGAAAATGACCAAAATTCGTTCAACACGAGCAAAATTCGTGCAAAACCAGCAAAACTGTTCATTGTGGAGTTGAATTGTTCTCAGATAGGATAACTTAACATAACCAGATAGTACAGAGTCGAATTACAGCGGATATGTGCGAATTAGAGGCTGAATCGTGCGAAAATGAGCATAATTCGTTCAAAACGAGCAGAGTTGTTCATTGTGGTGCTGAATTGTGCGCAGTTACGATGACTTAACATAACCAGATGGTACAGAGTCGAATCACAGCGGATATGTGCGAATTAGAGGCTGAATCGTGCGAAAATGAGCATAATTCGTGCAAAACGAGCAAAATTGTTCATTGTGGTGTCGAATTGTGCTCAGTTGTGGTAACTGAACATAACTAGATGGTACAGAGTCGAATTACAGCGGATATGTGCGAATTAGAGGCTGAATCGTGCGAAAATGAGCATAATTCGTGCAAAACGAGCAAAATTGTTCATTGTGGTGCCGAATTGTGCTCAGTTGTGGTAACTTAACATAACTAGGTGGTACAGAGTCGAATCACAGCGAATATGTGCGAATTAGATGCTGAATCGTGCGAAAATGAGCATAATTCGTGCAAAACGAGCATAATTGTTCATTGTGGTGTTGAATTGTGCTCAGATAGGATAACATAACATAACTAGATAGTACAGAGTCGAATTACAGCGTATATGTACGAATTAGTGGCTGAATCGTGCGAAAATGAGCATAATTCGTGCAAAACGAGCAAAGTTGTTCATTGTGGTGCTGAATTGTGCTCAGTTACGATGACTTAACATAACTAGATGGTACAGAGTCGAATCACAGCGGATATGTGCGAATTAGAGGCAGAATCGTTCGAAAATGAGCAAAATTCGTTCAAAACGAGCAAAATTCGTGCAAAACGAGCAAAACTGTTCATTGTGGTGTTGAATTGTGCTCAGTTACGATAACTTAACATGACTAGATAGTACAGAGTCGAATCACAGCGGATATGTGCGAATTAGAGGCTGAATCGTGCAAAAATGAGCATAATTCGTTCAAAACAAGCAAAGTTGTTCATTGTGGTGCTGAATTGTGCTCAGTTACGATGACCTAACATAACTAGATGGTACAGAGTCGAATCACAGCGGATATGTGCGAATTAGAGGCTGAATCGTGCGAAAATGAGCATAATTCGTGCAAAACGAGCAAAATTGTTCATTGTGGTGTCGAATTGTGCTCAGTTGTGGTAACTGAACATAACTAGATGGTACAGAGTCGAATCACAGCGAATATGTGCGAATTAGATCCTGAATCGTGCGAAAATGAGCATAATTCGTGCAAGACGAGCAAAACTGTTCATTGTGGTGTTGAATTGTGCTCAGATAGGATAACTTAACATAACTACATAGTACAGAGTCGAATTACAGCGGATATGTACGAATTAGAGGCTGAATCGTGCGAAAATGAGCAAAATTTGTTCAAAACGAGCAAAATTCGTGCAAAACGAGCAAAATTGTTCATTGTGGTGTTGAATTGTGCTCAGATAGGATAACATAACATAACTAGATAGTACAGAGTTGAATTACAGCGGATATGTGCGAATTAGAGGCTGAATCGTGCGAAAATGAGCATAATTCGTTCAAAACTAGCAAAGTTGTTCATTGTGGTGCTGAATTGTGCTCAGTTACGATGACTTAACATAACTATCTAGTTATTACTTAACATAACTATCTAGATGGTACAGAGTCGAATTACAGCGGATATGTGCGAATTAGAGGCTGAATCGTGCGAAAATGAGCATAATTCGTGCAAAACGAGCAAAATTGTTCATTGTGGTGTCGAATTGTGCTCAGTTACGATAACTTAACATAACTAGATAGTACAGAGTCGAATCACAGCGGATATGTGCGAATTAGAGGCTGAATCGTGCGAAAATGAGCATAATTCGTGCAAAACGGGCAAAGTTGTTCATTGTGGTGCTGAATTGTGCTCAGATAGGATAACTTAACATAACTAGATAGTACAGAGTCGAATCACAGCGGATATGTGCGAATTAGAGGCTGAATCGTGCGAAAATGAGCATAATTCGTGCAAAACGAGCAAAATTGTTCATTGTGGTGTCGAATTGTGCTCAGTTGTGGTAACTTAACATAACTAGATGGTACAGAGTCGAATCACAGCGAATATGTGCGAATTAGATGCTGAATCGTGCGAAAATGAGCATAATTCGTGCAAAACGAGCATAATTGTTCATTGTGGTGTTGAATTGTCCTCAGATAGGATAACTTAACATAACGAGATAGTACAGAGTCGAATTACAGCGGATATGTACGAATTAGAGGCTGAATCGTGCGAAAATGAGCATAATTCGTGCAAAACGAGCAAAGTTGTTCATTGTGGTGCTGAATTGTGCTCAGTTACGATGACTTAACATAACGAGATGGTACAGAGTCGAATCAAAGCGGATATGTGCGAATTAGAGGCTGAATCGTGCGAAAATGAGCATAATTCTTGCAAAACGAGCAAAATTGTACACTGTGGTGTTGAATTGTGCTCGGATAGGATAACATAACATAACTAGATAGTACAGAGTCGAATTGCAGCGGATATGTGCGTATTAGAGGCTGAATCGTTCGAAAATGACCAAAATTCGTTCAACACGAGCAAAATTCGTGCAAAACCAGCAAAACTGTTCATTGTGGAGTTGAATTGTTCTCAGATAGGATAACTTAACATAACCAGATAGTACAGAGTCGAATTACAGCGGATATGTGCGAATTAGGGGCTGAATCGTGCGAAAATGAGCATAATTCGTTCAAAACGAGCAGAGTTGTTCATTGTGGTGCTGAATTGTGCGCAGTTACGATGACTTAACATAACCAGATGGTACAGAGTCGAATCACAGCGGATATGTGCGAATTAGAGGCTGAATCGTGCGAAAATGAGCATAATTCGTGCAAAACGAGCAAAATTGTTCATTGTGGTGTCGAATTGTGCTCAGTTGTGGTAACTGAACATAACTAGATGGTACAGAGTCGAATCACAGCGAATATGTGCGAATTAGATCCTGAATCGTGCGAAAATGAGCATAATTCGTGCAAGACGAGCAAAACTGTTCATTGTGGTGTTGAATTGTGCTCAGATAGGATAACTTAACATAACTACATAGTACAGAGTCGAATTACAGCGGATATGTACGAATTAGAGGCTGAATCGTGCGAAAATGAGCAAAATTTGTTCAAAACGAGCAAAATTCGTGCAAAACGAGCAAAATTGTTCATTGTGGTGTTGAATTGTGCTCAGATAGGATAACATAACATAACTAGATAGTACAGAGTTGAATTACAGCGGATATGTGCGAATTAGAGGCTGAATCGTGCGAAAATGAGCATAATTCGTTCAAAACTAGCAAAGTTGTTCATTGTGGTGCTGAATTGTGCTCAGTTACGATGACTTAACATAACTATCTAGTTATTACTTAACATAACTATCTAGATGGTACAGAGTCGAATTACAGCGGATATGTGCGAATTAGAGGCTGAATCGTGCGAAAATGAGCATAATTCGTGCAAAACGAGCAAAATTGTTCATTGTGGTGTCGAATTGTGCTCAGTTACGATAACTTAACATAACTAGATAGTACAGAGTCGAATCACAGCGGATATGTGCGAATTAGAGGCTGAATCGTGCGAAAATGAGCATAATTCGTGCAAAACGGGCAAAGTTGTTCATTGTGGTGCTGAATTGTGCTCAGATAGGATAACTTAACATAACTAGATAGTACAGAGTCGAATCACAGCGGATATGTGCGAATTAGAGGCTGAATCGTGCGAAAATGAGCATAATTCGTGCAAAACGAGCAAAATTGTTCATTGTGGTGTCGAATTGTGCTCAGTTGTGGTAACTTAACATAACTAGATGGTACAGAGTCGAATCACAGCGAATATGTGCGAATTAGATGCTGAATCGTGCGAAAATGAGCATAATTCGTGCAAAACGAGCATAATTGTTCATTGTGGTGTTGAATTGTCCTCAGATAGGATAACTTAACATAACGAGATAGTACAGAGTCGAATTACAGCGGATATGTACGAATTAGAGGCTGAATCGTGCGAAAATGAGCATAATTCGTGCAAAACGAGCAAAGTTGTTCATTGTGGTGCTGAATTGTGCTCAGTTACGATGACTTAACATAACGAGATGGTACAGAGTCGAATCAAAGCGGATATGTGCGAATTAGAGGCTGAATCGTGCGAAAATGAGCATAATTCTTGCAAAACGAGCAAAATTGTACACTGTGGTGTTGAATTGTGCTCGGATAGGATAACATAACATAACTAGATAGTACAGAGTCGAATTGCAGCGGATATGTGCGTATTAGAGGCTGAATCGTTCGAAAATGACCAAAATTCGTTCAACACGAGCAAAATTCGTGCAAAACCAGCAAAACTGTTCATTGTGGAGTTGAATTGTTCTCAGATAGGATAACTTAACATAACCAGATAGTACAGAGTCGAATTACAGCGGATATGTGCGAATTAGGGGCTGAATCGTGCGAAAATGAGCATAATTCGTTCAAAACGAGCAGAGTTGTTCATTGTGGTGCTGAATTGTGCGCAGTTACGATGACTTAACATAACCAGATGGTACAGAGTCGAATCACAGCGGATATGTGCGAATTAGAGGCTGAATCGTGCGAAAATGAGCATAATTCGTGCAAAACGAGCAAAATTGTTCATTGTGGTGTCGAATTGTGCTCAGTTGTGGTAACTGAACATAACTAGATGGTACAGAGTCGAATTACAGCGGATATGTGCGAATTAGAGGCTGAATCGTGCGAAAATGAGCATAATTCGTGCAAAACGAGCAAAATTGTTCATTGTGGTGCCGAATTGTGCTCAGTTGTGGTAACTTAACATAACTAGGTGGAACAGAGTCGAATCACAGCGAATATGTGCGAATTAGATGCTGAATCGTGCGAAAATGAGCATAATTCGTGCAAAACGAGCATAATTGTTCATTGTGGTGTTGAATTGTGCTCAGATAGGATAACATAACATAACTAGATAGTACAGAGTCGAATTACAGCGTATATGTACGAATTAGTGGCTGAATCGTGCGAAAATGAGCATAATTCGTGCAAAACGAGCAAAGTTGTTCATTGTGGTGCTGAATTGTGCTCAGTTACGATGACTTAACATAACTAGATGGTACAGAGTCGAATCACAGCGGATATGTGCGAATTAGAGGCAGAATCGTTCGAAAATGAGCAAAATTCGTTCAAAACGAGCAAAATTCGTGCAAAA
This sequence comes from Megachile rotundata, assembly GCF_050947335.1. Classification (NCBI taxonomy): domain Eukaryota; kingdom Metazoa; phylum Arthropoda; class Insecta; order Hymenoptera; family Megachilidae; genus Megachile; species Megachile rotundata. The sequence continues at coordinate 43,787 of NW_027473610.1, read as the reverse complement.
CGAGCAAAACTGTTCATTGTGGTGTTGAATTGTGCTCAGATAGGATAACTTAACATAACTAGATAGTACAGAGTCGAATTACAGCGGATATGTGCGAATTAGAGGCTGAATCGTGCGAAAATGAGCATAATTCGTTCAAAACGAGCAAAGTTGTTCATTGTGGTGCTGAATTGTGCTCAGTTGCGATGACTTAACATAACTAGATGGTACAGAGTCGAATCAAAGCGGATATGTGCGAATTAGAGGCTGAATCGTGCGAAAATGAGCATAATTCTTGCAAAACGAGCAAAATTGCACACTGTGGTGTTGAATTGTGCTCAGATAGGATTACATAACATAACTAGATAGTACAGAGTCGAATTACAGCGGATATGTGCGAATTAGAGGCTGAATCGTTCGAAAATGACCAAAATTCGTTCAAAACGAGCAGAGTTGTTCATTGTGGTGTTGAATTGTGCTCAGTTACGATAACTTAACATGACTAGATAGTACAGAGTCGAATTACAGCGGATATGTGCGAATTAGAGGCTGAATCGTGCGAAAATGAGCATAATTCGTGCAAAACGATCAAAATTGTTCATTGTGGTGTTGAATTGTGCTCAGTTACGATAACTTAACATGACTAGATAGTACAGAGTCGAATTACAGCGGATATGTGCGAATTAGAGGCTGAATCGTGCGAAAATGAGCATAATTCGTCCAAAACCAGCAAAATTGTTCATTGCGATGTTGAATTGTGCTCAGTAACGATAACTTAACATGACTAGATAGTACAGAGTCGAATTACAGCGGATATGTGCGAATTAGAGGCTGAATCGTGCGAAAATGAGCATAATTCGTTCAAAACGATCAAAATTGTACATTGTGGTGTTGAATTGTGCTCAGTTACGATAACTTAACATGACTAGATAGTACAGAGTCGAATTACAGCGGATATGTGCGAATTAGAGGCTGAATCGTGCGAAAATGAGCATAATTCGTTCAAAACCAGCAAAATTGTTCATTGTGGTGTTGAATTGTGCTCAGTTACGATAACCTAACATGACTAGATAGTACAGAGTCGAATTACAGCGGATATGTGCGAATTAGAGGCTGAATCGTGCGAAAATGAGCATAATTCGTGCAAAACGAGCAAAATTGTTCAATGTGGTGTTGAATTGTGCTCAGATAGGATAGCTTAACATAACTAGATGGTACAGAGTCGAATTACAGCGGATATGTGCGAATTAGAGGCTGAATCGTGCGAAAATGAGCATAATTCGTTCAAAACCAGCAAAATTGTTCATTGTGGTGTCGAATTGTGCTCAGATAGGATAGCTTAACATAACTAGATAGTACAGAGTCGAATTACAGCGGATATGTGCGAATTAGAGGCTGAATCGTTCGAAAATGAGCAAAATTCGTTCAAAACGAGCAAAATTGTTCATTGTGGTGTTGAATTTTGCTCAGATAGGATAACTTAACATAACTAGATAGAACAGAGTCGAATTACAGCGGATATGTGCGAATTAGAGGCTGAATCGTTCGAAAATGAGCATAATTCGTTCAAAACCAGCAAAATTGTTCATTGTGGTGTTGAATTGTGCTCAGTTACGATAACTTAACATGACTAGATAGTACAGAGTCGAATTACAGCGGATATGTGCGAATTAGAGGCTGAATCGTGGGAAAATGAGCATAATTCGTTCAAAACCAGCAAAATTGTTCATTGTGCTGTTGAATTGTGCTCAGATAGGATAACTTAACATGACTAGATAGTACAGAGTCGAATTACAGCGGATATGTGCGAATTAGAGGCTGAATCGTGCGAAAATGAGCAAAATTCGTTCAAAACGAGCAAAATTGTTCATTGTGGTGTTGAATTGTGCTCAGTTACGATAACTTAACATGACTAGATAGTACAGAGTCGAATTACAGCGGATATGTGCGAATTAGAGGCTGAATCGTTCGAAAATGAGTAAAATTCGTTCAAAACGAGCAAAATTGTTCATTGTGGTGTTGAATTGTGCTCAGATAGGATAACTTAACATAACTAGATAGTACAGAGTCGAATTACAGCGGATATGTGCGAATTAGAGGCTGAATCGTGCGAAAATGAGCATAATTCGTGCAAAGCGAGCAAAATTGTTCGTTGTGGTGTTGAATTGTGCTCAGATAGGATAACTTAACATAACTAGATAGTACAGAGTCGAATTACAGCGGATATGTGCGAATTAGAGGCTGAATCGTGCGAAAATGAGCATAATTCGTGCAAAACAAGCATAATTGTTCATTGTGGTGTTGAATTGTGCTCAGATAGGATAACTTAACATAACTAGATAGTACAGAGTCGAATTTCACCGGATATGTACGAATTAGAGGCTGAATCGTGCGAAAATGAGCATAATTCGTGCAAAACAAGCAAAGTTGTTCATTGTGGTGCTGAATTGTGCTCAGTTACGATGACTTAACATGACTAGATAGTACAGAGTCGAATTACAGCGGATATGTGCGAATTAGAGGCTGAATCGTGCGAAAATGAGCATAATTCGTTCAAAACCAGCAAAATTGTTCATTGTGGTGTTGAATTGTGCTCAGTTACGATAACTTAACATGACTAGATAGTACAGAGTCGAATTACAGCGGATATGTGCGAATTAGAGGCTGAATCGTGCGAAAATGAGCATAATTCGTGCAAAACGAGCAAAATTGTTCAATGTGGTGTTGAATTGTGCTCAGATAGGATAGCTTAACATAACTAGATGGTACAGAGTCGAATTACAGCGGATATGTGCGAATTAGAGGCTGAATCGTGCGAAAATGAGCATAATTCGTTCAAAACGATCAAAATTGTTCATTGTGGTGTTGAATTGTGCTCAGTTACGATAACTTAACATAACTAGATAGTACAGAGTCGAATTACAGCGGATATGTGCGAATTAGAGGCTGAATCGTGCGAAAATGAGCATAATTCGTTCAAAACCAGCAAAATTGTTCATTGTGGTGTCGAATTGTGCTCAGATAGGATAACTTAACATAACTAGATAGTACAGAGTCGAATTACAGCGGATATGTGCGAATTAGAGGCTGAATCGTTCGAAAATGAGCAAAATTCGTTCAAAACGAGCAAAATTGTTCATTGTGGTGTTGAGTTGTGCTCAGTTACGATAACTTAACATGACTAGATAGTACAGAGTCGAATTACAGCGGATATGTGCGAATTAGAGACTGAATCGTTCGAAAATGAGCAAAATTCGTTCAAAACGAGCAAAATTGTTCATTGTGGTGTTGAGTTGTGCTCAGATAGGATAACCTAACATAACTAGATAGTACAGAGTCGAATTACAGCGGATATGTGCGAATTAGAGGCTGAATCGTGCGAAAATGAGCATAATTCGTTCAAAACCAGCAAAATTGTTCATTGTGGTGTCGAAATGTGCTCAGATAGGATAACTTAACATAACTAGATAGTACAGAGTCGAATTACAGCGGATATGTGCGAATTAGAGGCTGAATCGTTCGGAAATGAGTAAAATTCGTTCAAAACGAGCAAAATTGTTCATTGTGGTGTTGAATTTTGCTCAGATAGGATAACTTAACATAACTAGATAGTACAGTGTCGAATTACAGCGGATATGTGCGAATTAGAGGCTGAATCGTGCGAAAATGAGCATAATTCGTTCAAAACCGGCAAAATTGTTCATTGTGGTGTTGAATTGTGCTCAGTTACGATAACTTAACATGACTAGATTGTACAGAGTCGAATTACAGCGGATATGTGCGAATTAGAGGCTGAATCGTGCGAAAATGAGCATAATTCGTGCAAAACGGGCAAAGTTGTTCATTGTGGTGCTGAATTGTGCTCAGATAGGATAACTTAACATAACTAGATAGTACAGAGTCGAATCACAGCGGATATGTGCGAATTAGAGGCTGAATCGTGCGAAAATGAGCATAATTCGTGCAAAACGAGCAAAATTGTTCATTGTGGTGTCGAATTGTGCTCAGTTGTGGTAACTTAACATAACTAGATGGTACAGAGTCGAATCACAGCGAATATGTGCGAATTAGATGCTGAATCGTGCGAAAATGAGCATAATTCGTGCAAAACGAGCATAATTGTTCATTGTGGTGTTGAATTGTCCTCAGATAGGATAACTTAACATAACGAGATAGTACAGAGTCGAATTACAGCGGATATGTACGAATTAGAGGCTGAATCGTGCGAAAATGAGCATAATTCGTGCAAAACGAGCAAAGTTGTTCATTGTGGTGCTGAATTGTGCTCAGTTACGATGACTTAACATAACGAGATGGTACAGAGTCGAATCAAAGCGGATATGTGCGAATTAGAGGCTGAATCGTGCGAAAATGAGCATAATTCTTGCAAAACGAGCAAAATTGTACACTGTGGTGTTGAATTGTGCTCAGATAGGATAACATAACATAACTAGATAGTACAGAGTCGAATTGCAGCGGATATGTGCGTATTAGAGGCTGAATCGTTCGAAAATGACCAAAATTCGTTCAACACGAGCAAAATTCGTGCAAAACCAGCAAAACTGTTCATTGTGGAGTTGAATTGTTCTCAGATAGGATAACTTAACATAACCAGATAGTACAGAGTCGAATTACAGCGGATATGTGCGAATTAGAGGCTGAATCGTGCGAAAATGAGCATAATTCGTTCAAAACGAGCAGAGTTGTTCATTGTGGTGCTGAATTGTGCGCAGTTACGATGACTTAACATAACCAGATGGTACAGAGTCGAATCACAGCGGATATGTGCGAATTAGAGGCTGAATCGTGCGAAAATGAGCATAATTCGTGCAAAACGAGCAAAATTGTTCATTGTGGTGTCGAATTGTGCTCAGTTGTGGTAACTGAACATAACTAGATGGTACAGAGTCGAATTACAGCGGATATGTGCGAATTAGAGGCTGAATCGTGCGAAAATGAGCATAATTCGTGCAAAACGAGCAAAATTGTTCATTGTGGTGCCGAATTGTGCTCAGTTGTGGTAACTTAACATAACTAGGTGGTACAGAGTCGAATCACAGCGAATATGTGCGAATTAGATGCTGAATCGTGCGAAAATGAGCATAATTCGTGCAAAACGAGCATAATTGTTCATTGTGGTGTTGAATTGTGCTCAGATAGGATAACATAACATAACTAGATAGTACAGAGTCGAATTACAGCGTATATGTACGAATTAGTGGCTGAATCGTGCGAAAATGAGCATAATTCGTGCAAAACGAGCAAAGTTGTTCATTGTGGTGCTGAATTGTGCTCAGTTACGATGACTTAACATAACTAGATGGTACAGAGTCGAATCACAGCGGATATGTGCGAATTAGAGGCAGAATCGTTCGAAAATGAGCAAAATTCGTTCAAAACGAGCAAAATTCGTGCAAAACGAGCAAAACTGTTCATTGTGGTGTTGAATTGTGCTCAGATAGGATAACTTAACATAACTAGATAGTACAGAGTCGAATTACAGCGGATATGTGCGAATTAGAGGCTGAATCGTGCGAAAATGAGCATAATTCGTTCAAAACGAGCAAAGTTGTTCATTGTGGTGCTGAATTGTGCTCAGTTGCGATGACTTAACATAACTAGATGGTACAGAGTCGAATCAAAGCGGATATGTGCGAATTAGAGGCTGAATCGTGCGAAAATGAGCATAATTCTTGCAAAACGAGCAAAATTGTACACTGTGGTGTTGAATTGTGCTCAGATAGGATTACATAACATAACTAGATAGTACAGAGTCGAATTACAGCGGATATGTGCGAATTAGAGGCTGAATCGTTCGAAAATGACCAAAATTCGTTCAAAACGAGCAAAATTCGTGCAAAACGAGAAAAACTGTTCATTGTGGTGTTGATTTGTGCTCAGATAGGATAACTTAACATAACCAGATAGTACAGAGTCGAATTACAGCGGATATGTGCGAATTAGAGGCTGAATCGTGCGAAAATGAGCATAATTCGTTCAAAACGAGCAGAGTTGTTCATTGTGGTGTTGAATTGTGCTCAGTTACGATAACTTAACATGACTAGATAGTACAGAGTCGAATTACAGCGGATATGTGCGAATTAGAGGCTGAATCGTGCGAAAATGAGCATAATTCGTGCAAAACGTTCAAAATTGTTCATTGTGGTGTTGAATTGTGCTCAGTTACGATAACTTAACATGACTAGATAGTACAGAGTCGAATTACAGCGGATATGTGCGAATTAGAGGCTGAATCGTGCGAAAATGAGCATAATTCGTCCAAAACCAGCAACATTGTTCATTGCGATGTTGAATTGTGCTCAGTAACGATAACTTAACATGACTAGATAGTACAGAGTCGAATTACAGCGGATATGTGCGAATTAGAGGCTGAATCGTGCGAAAATGAGCATAATTCGTTCAAAACGATCAAAATTGTACATTGTGGTGTTGAATTGTGCTCAGTTACGATAACTTAACATGACTAGATAGTACAGAGTCGAATTACAGCGGATATGTGCGAATTAGAGGCTGAATCGTGCGAAAATGAGCATAATTCGTTCAAAACCAGCAAAATTGTTCATTGTGGTGTTGAATTGTGCTCAGTTACGATAACCTAACATGACTAGATAGTACAGAGTCGAATTACAGCGGATATGTGCGAATTAGAGGCTGAATCGTGCGAAAATGAGCATAATTCGTGCAAAACGAGCAAAATTGTTCAATGTGGTGTTGAATTGTGCTCAGATAGGATAGCTTAACATAACTAGATGGTACAGAGTCGAATTACAGCGGATATGTGCGAATTAGAGGCTGAATCGTGCGAAAATGAACATAATTCGTGCAAAACGAGCAAAATTGTTCATTGTGGTGTTGAATTGTGCTCAGATAGGATAACTTAACATAACTAGATAGTACAGAGTCGAATTACAGCGGATATGTGCGAATTAGAGGCTGAATCGTGCGAAAATGAGCATAATTCGTTCAAAACGATCAAAATTGTTCATTGTGGTGTTGAATTGTGCTCAGTTACGATAACTTAACACAACTGGATAGTACAGAGTCGAATTACAGCGGATATGTGCGAATTAGAGGCTGAATCGTGCGAAAATGAGCATAATTCGTTCAAAACCAGCAAAATTGTTCATTGTGGTGTCGAATTGTGCTCAGATAGGATAACTTAACATAACTAGATAGTACAGAGTCGAATTACAGCGGATATGTGCGAATTAGAGGCTGAATCGTTCGAAAATGAGCAAAATTCGTTCAAAACGAGCAAAATTGTTCATTGTGGTGTTGAATTGTGCTCAGTTACGATAACTTAACATGACTAGATAGTACAGAGTCGAATTACAGCGGATATGTGCGAATTAGAGGCTGAATCGTTCGAAAATGAGCAAAATTCGTTCAAAACGAGCAAAATTGTTCATTGTGGTGTTGAATTGTGCTCAGATAGGATAACTTAACATAACTAGATAGTACAGAGTCGAATTACAGCGGATATGTGCGAATTAGAGGCTGAATCGTGCGAAAATGAGCATAATTCGTTCAAAACCAGCAAAATTGTTCATTGTGATGTCGAATTGTGCTCAGATAGGATAGCTTAACATAACTAGATAGTACAGAGTCGAATTACAGCGGATATGTGCGAATTAGAGGCTGAATCGTTCGAAAATGAGCAAAATTCGTTCAAAACGAGCAAAATTGTTCATTGTGGTGTTGAATTTTGCTCAGATAGGATAACTTAACATAACTAGATAGAACAGAGTCGAATTACAGCGGATATGTGCGAATTAGAGGCTGAATCGTTCGAAAATGAGCATAATTCGTTCAAAACCAGCAAAATTGTTCATTGTGGTGTTGAATTGTGCTCAGTTACGATAACTTAACATGACTAGATAGTACAGAGTCGAATTACAGCGGATATGTGCGAATTAGAGGCTGAATCGTGGGAAAATGAGCATAATTCGTTCAAAACCAGCAAAATTGTTCATTGTGCTGTTGAATTGTGCTCAGATAGGATAACTTAACATGACTAGATAGTACAGAGTCGAATTACAGCGGATATGTGCGAATTAGAGGCTGAATCGTGCGAAAATGAGCATAATTCGTTCAAAACCGGCAAAATTGTTCATTGTGGTGTTGAATTGTGCTCAGTTACGATAACTTAACATGACTAGATTGTACAGAGTCGAATTACAGCGGATATGTGCGAATTAGAGGCTGAATCGTGCGAAAATGAACATAATTCGTTCAAAACGAGCAAAATTGTTCACTGTGGTGTTGAATTGTGCTCAGTTACGATAACTTAACATGACTAGATAGTACAGAGTCGAATTACAGCGGATATGTGCGAATTAGAGGCTGAATCGTGCGAAAATGAGCATAATTCGTGCAAAACGAGCAAAATTGTTGGTTGTGGTGTTGAATTGTGCTCAGATAGGATAACTTAACATAACTAGATAGTACAGAGTCGAATTACAGCGGATATGTGCGAATTAGAGGCTGAATCGTGCGAAAATGAACATAATTCGTTCAAAACGAGCAAAATTGTTCATTGTGGTGTTGAATTGTGCTCAGTTACGATAACTTAACATGACTAGATAGTACAGAGTCGAATTACAGCGGATATGTGCGAATTAGAGGCTGAATCGTGCGAAAATGAGCATAATTCGTGCAAAACGAGCAAAATTGTTCGTTGTGGTGTTGAATTGTGCTCAGATAGGATAACTTAACATAACTAGATAGTACAGAGTCGAATTACAGCGGATATGTTCGAATTAGAGGCTGAATCGTGCGAAAATGAGCATAATTCGTTCAAAACCAGCAAAATTGTTCATTGTGGTGTCGAATTGTGCTCAGATAGGATAACTTAACATAACTAGATAGTACAGAGTCGAATTACAGCGGGGTATGTGCGAATTAGAGGCTGAATCGTTCGAAAATGAGCAAAATTCGTCCAAAACGAGCAAAATTGTTCATTGTGGTGTTGAATTTTGCTCAGATAGGATAACTTAACATAACTAGATAGTACAGAGTCGAATTACAGCGGATATGTGCGAATTAGAGGCTGAATCGTTCGAAAATGAGCATAATTCGTTCAAAACCAGCAAAATTGTCCATTGTGGTGTTGAATTGTGCTCAGTTACGATAACTTAACATGACTAGATAGTACAGAGTCGAATTACAGCGGATATGTGCGAATTAGAGGCTGAATCGTGCGAAAATGAACATAATTCGCTCAAAACGAGCAAAATTGTTCATTGTGGTGTTGAATTGTGCTCAGTTACGATAACTTAACATGACTAGATAGTACAGAGTCGAATTACAGCGGATATGTGCGAATTAGAGGCTGAATCGTGCGAAAATGAGCATAATTCGTGCAAAACGAGCAAAATTGTTCGTTGTGGTGTTGAATTGTGCTCAGATAGGATAACTTAACATAACTAGATAGTACAGAGTCGAATTACAGCGGATAAGTGCGAATTAGAGGCTGAATCGTGCGAAAATGAGCATAATTCGTTCAAAACGATCAAAATTGTACATTGTGGTGTTGAATTGTGCTCAGTTACGATAACTTAACATGACTAGATAGTACAGAGTCGAATCACAGCGGATATGTGCGAATTAGAGGCTGAATCGTGCGAAAATGAGCATAATTCGTGCAAAACGGGCAAAGTTGTTCATTGTGGTGCTGAATTGTGCTCAGATAGGATAACTTAACATAACTAGATAGTACAGAGTCGAATCACAGCGGATATGTACGAATTAGAGGCTGAATCGTGCGAAAATGAGCATAATTCGTGCAAAACGAGCAAAGTTGTTCATTGTGGTGCTGAATTGTGCTCAGTTACGATGACTTAACATAACTAGATGGTACAGAGTCGAATCACATCGGATATGTGCGAATTAGAGGCTGAATCGTGCGAAAATGAGCATAATTCTTGCAAAACGAGCAAAATTCAACACTGTGGTGTTGAATTGTGCTCAGATAGGATAACATAACATAACTAGATAGTACAGAGTCGAATTACAGCGGATATGTGCGAATTAGAGGCTGAATCGTTCGAAAATGACCAAAATTCGTTCAAAACGAGAAAAATTCGTGCAAAACGAGCAAAACTGTTCATTGTGGTGTTGAATTGTTCTCAGATAGGATAACTTAACATAACCACATAGTACAGAGTCGAATTACAGCGGATATGTGCGAATTAGAGGCTGAATCGTGCGAAAATGAGCATAATTCGTGCAAAACAAGCATAATTGTTCATTGTGGTGTTGGATTGTGCTCAGATAGGATAACTTAACATAACTAGATAGTACAGAGTCGAATTACAGCGGATATGTACGAATTAGAGGCTGAATCGTGCGAAAATGAGCATAATTCGTGCAAAACAAGCAAAGTTGTTCATTGTGGTGCTGAATTGTGCTCAGTTACGATGACTTAACATGACTAGATAGTACAGAGTCGAATTACAGCGGATATGTGCGAATTAGAGGCTGAAACGTGCGAAAATGAGCATAATTCGTTCAAAACCAGCAAAATTGTTCATTGTGGTGTTGAATTGTGCTCAGTTACGATAACTTAACATGACTAGATAGTACAGAGTCGAATTACAGCGGATATGTGCGAATTAGAGGCTGAATCGTGCGAAAATGAGCATAATTCGTGCAAAACGATCAAAATTGTTCATTGTGGTGTTGAATTGTGCTCAGTTACGATAACTTAACATGACTAGATAGTACAGAGTCGAATTACAGCGGATATGTGCGAATTAGAGGCTGAATCGTGCGAAAATGAGCATAATTCGTTCAAAACGATCAAAATTGTTCATTGTGGTGTTGAATTGTGCTCAGTTACGATAACTTAACATGACTAGATAGTACAGAGTCGAATTACAGCGGATATGTGCGAATTAGAGGCTGAATCGTGCGAAAATGAGCATAGTTCGTGCAAAACGAGCAAAATTGTTCAATGTGGTGTTGAATTGTGCTCAGATAGGATAGCTTAACATAACTAGATGGTACAGAGTCGAATTACAGCGGATATGTGCGAATTAGAGGCTGAATCGTGCGAAAATGAACATAATTCGTGCAAAACGAGCAAAATTGTTCATTGTGGTGTTGAATTGTGCTCAGATAGGATAACTTAACATAACTAGATAGTACAGAGTCGAATTACAGCGGATATGTGCGAATTAGAGGCTGAATCGTGCGAAAATGAGCATAATTCGTTCAAAACGATCAAAATTGTTCATTGTGGTGTTGAATTGTGCCCAGTTACGATAACTTAACATAACTAGATAGTACAGAGTCGAATTACAGCGGATATGTGCGAATTAGAGGCTGAATCGTGCGAAAATGAGCATAATTCGTTCAAAACCAGCAAAATTGTTCATTGTGGTGTCGAATTGTGCTCAGATAGGATAACCTAACATAACTAGATAGTACAGAGTCGAATTACAGCGGATATGTGCGAATTAGAGGCTGAATCGTTCGAAAATGAGCAAAATTCGTTCAAAACGAGCAAAATTGTTCATTGTGGTGTTGAATTGTGCTCAGTTACGATAACTTAACATAACTAGATAGTACAGAGTCGAATTACAGCGGATATGTGCGAATTAGAGGCTGAATCGTTCGAAAATGAGCATAATTCGTTCAAAACCAGCAAAATTGTTCATTGTGGTGTTGAATTGTGCTCAGTTACGATAACTTAACATGACTAGATAGTACAGAGTCGAATTACAGCGGATATGTGCGAATTAGAGGCTGAATCGTGCGAAAATGAACATAATTCGTTCAAAACGAGCAAAATTGTTCATTGTGGTGTTGAATTGTGCTCAGTTACGATAACTTAACATGACTAGATAGTACAGAGTCGAATTACAGCGGATATGTGCGAATTAGAGGCTGAATCGTGCGAAAATGAGCATAATTCGTGCAAAACGAGCAAAATTGTTCGTTGTGGTGTTGAATTGTGCTCAGATAGGATAACTTAACATAACTAGATAGTACAGAGTCGAATTACAGCGGATAAGTGCGAATTAGAGGCTGAATCGTGCGAAAATGAGCATAATTCGTTCAAAACGATCAAAATTGTACATTGTGGTGTTGAATTGTGCTCAGTTACGATAACTTAACATGACTAGATAGTACAGAGTCGAATCACAGCGGATATGTGCGAATTAGAGGCTGAATCGTGCGAAAATGTGCATAATTCGTTCAAATCGAGCAAAGTTGTTCATTGTGGTGCTGAATTGTGCTCAGATACGATGACTTAACATAACTAGATGGTACAGAGTCGAATCAAAGCGGATATGTGCGAATTAGAGGCTGAATCGTGCGAAAATGAGCATAATTCTTGCAAAACGAGCAAAATTGTACACTGTGGTGTTGAATTGTGCTCAGATAGGATAACATAACATAACTAGATAGTACAGAGTCGAATTACAGCGGATATGTGCGAATTAGAGGCTGAATCGTTCGAAAATGACCAAAATTCGTTCAAAACGAGCAAAATTCGTGCAAAACGAGCAAAACTGTTCATTGTGGTGTTGAATTGTTCTCAGATAGGATAACTTAACATAACCAGATAGTACAGAGTCGAATTACAGCGGATATGTGCGAATTAGAGGCTGAATCGTGCGAAAATGAGCATAATTCGTGCAAAACAAGCATAATTGTTCATTGTGGTGTTGAATTGTGCTCAGATAGGATAACTTAACATAACTAGATAGTACAGAGTCCAATTACAGCGGATATGTACGAATTAGAGGCTGAATCGTGCGAAAATGAGCATAATTCGTGCAAAACAAGCAAAGTTGTTCATTGTGGTGCTGAATTGTGCTCAGTTACGATGACTTAACATGACTAGATAGTACAGAGTCGAATTACAGCGGATATGTGCGAATTAGAGGCTGAATCGTGCGAAAATGAGCATAATTCGTGCAAAACGATCAAAATTGTTCATTGTGGTGTTGAATTGTGCTCAGTTACGATAACTTAACATGACTAGATAGTACAGAGTCGAATTACAGCGGATATGTGCGAATTAGAGGCTGAATCGTGCGAAAATGAGCATAATTCGTCCAAAACCAGCAAAATTGTTCATTGCGGTGTTGAATTGTGCTCAGTTACGATAACTTAACATGACTAGATAGTACAGAGTCGAATTACAGCGGATATGTGCGAATTAGAGGCTGAATCGTGCGAAAATGAGCATAATTCGTTCAAAACGATCAAAATTGTACATTGTGGTGTTGAATTGTGCTCAGTTACGATAACTTAACATGACTAGATAGTACAGAGTCGAATTACAGCGGATATGTGCGAATTAGAGGCTGAATCGTGCGAAAATGAGCATAATTCGTTCAAAACGATCAAAATTGTTCATTGTGGTGTTGAATTGTGCTCAGTTACGATAACTTAACATGACTAGATAGTACAGAGTCGAATTACAGCGGATATGTGCGAATTAGAGGCTGAATCGTGCGAAAATGAGCATAGTACGTGCAAAACGAGCAAAATTGTTCAATGTGGTGTTGAATTGTGCTCAGATAGGATAGCTTAACATAACTAGATGGTACAGAGTCGAATTACAGCGGATATGTGCGAATTAGAGGCTGAATCGTGCGAAAATGAACATAATTCGTGCAAAACGAGCAAAATTGTTCATTGTGGTGTTGAATTGTGCTCAGATAGGATAACTTAACATAACTAGATAGTACAGAGTCGAATTACAGCGGATATGTGCGAATTAGAGGCTGAATCGTGCGAAAATGAGCATAATTCGTTCAAAACGATCAAAATTGTTCATTGTGGTGTTGAATTGTGCTCAGTTACGATAACTTAACATAACTAGATAGTACAGAGTCGAATTACAGCGGATATGTGCGAATTAGAGGCTGAATCGTGCGAAAATGAGCATAATTCGTTCAAAACCAGCAAAATTGTTCATTGTGGTGTCGAATTGTGCTCAGATAGGATAACCTAACATAACTAGATAGTACAGAGTCGAATTACAGCGGATATGTGCGAATTAGAGGCTGAATCGTTCGAAAATGAGCAAAATTCGTTCAAAACGAGCAAAATTGTTCATTGTGGTGTTGAATTGTGCTCAGTTACGATAACTTAACATGACTAGATAGTACAGAGTCGAATTACAGCGGATATGTGCGAATTAGAGGCTGAATCGTTCGAAAATGAGCAAAATTCGTTCAAAACGAGCAAAATTGTTCATTGTGGTGTTGAGTTGTGCTCAGATAGGATAACTTAACATAACTAGATAGTACAGAGTCGAATTACAGCGGATATGTGCGAATTAGAGGCTGCATCGTGCGAAAATGAGCATAATTCGTTCAAAACCAGCAAAATTGTTCATTGTGGTGTCGAATTGTGCTCAGATAGGATAACTTAACATAACTAGATAGTACAGAGTCGAATTACAGCGGATATGTGCGAATTAGAGGCTGAATCGTTCGGAAATGAGCATAATTCGTTCAAAACCAGCAAAATTGTTCATTGTGCTGTTGAATTGTGCTCAGATAGGATAACTTAACATGACTAGATAGTACAGAGTCGAATTACAGCGGATATGTGCGAATTAGAGGCTGAATCGTTCGAAAATGAGCAAAATTCGTTCAAAACGAGCAAAATTGTTCATTGTGGTGTTGAATTGTGCTCAGATAGGATAACTTAACATAACTAGATAGTACAGATTCGAATTACAGCGGATATGTGCGAATTAGAGGCTGAATCGTGCGAAAATGAGCATAATTCGTTCAAAACCAGCAAAATTGTTCATTGTGGTGTCGAATTGTGCTCAGATAGGATAACTTAACATAACTAGATAGTACAGAGTCGAATTACAGCGGATATGTGCGAATTAGAGGCTCATCGTGCGAAAATGAACATAGTTCGTGCAAAACGAGCAAAATTGTTCAATGTGGTGTTGAATTGTGCTCAGATAGGATAGCTTAACATAACTAGATGGTACAGAGTCGAATTACAGCGGATATGTGCGAATTAGAGGCTGAATCGTGCGAAAATGAACATAATTCGTGCAAAACGAGCAAAATTGTTCATTGTGGTGTTGAATTGTGCTCAGATAGGATAACTTAACATAACTAGATAGTACAGAGTCGAATTACAGCGGATATGTGCGAATTAGAGGCTGAATCGTGCGAAAATGAGCATAATTCGTTCAAAACGATCAAAATTGTTCATTGTGGTGTTGAATTGTGCTCAGTTACGATAACTTAACATGACTAGATAGTACAGAGTCGAATCACAGCGGATATGTGCGAATTAGAGGCTGAATCGTGCGAAAATGAGCATAATTCGTGCAAAACGGGCAAAGTTGTTCATTGTGGTGCTGAATTGTGCTCAGATAGGATAACTTAACATAACTAGATAGTACAGAGTCGAATTACAGCGGATATGTGCGAATTAGAGGCTGAATCGTGCGAAAATGAGCATAATTCGTTCAAAACCAGCAAAATTGTTCATTGTGGTGTCGAATTGTGCTCAGATTGGATAACTTAACATAACTAGATAGTACAGAGTCGAATTACAGCGGATATGTGCGAATTAGAGGCTGAATCGTTCGAAAATGAGCAAAATTCGTTCAAAACGAGCAAAATTGTTCATTGTGGTGTTGAATTGTGCTCAGTTACGATAACTTAACATGACTAGATGGTACAGAGTCGAATTACAGCGGATATGTGCGAATTAGAGGCTGAATCGTTCGAAAATGAGCAAAATTCGTTCAAAACGAGCAAAATTGTTCATTGTGGTGTTGAATTGTGCTCAGATAGGATAACTTAACATAACTAGATAGTACAGCGTCGAATTACAGCGGATATGTGCGAATTAGAGGCTGAATCGTGCGAAAATGAGCATAATTCGTTCAAAACCAGCAAAATTGTACATTGTGGTGCTGAATTGTGCTCAGTTACGATAACTTAACATGACTAGATAGTACAGAGTCGAATTACAGCGGATATGTGCGAATTAGAGGCTGAATCGTGCGAAAATGAGCATAATTCGTCCAAAACCAGCAAAATTGTTCATTGCGGTGTTGAATTGTGCTCAGTTACGATAACTTAACATGACTAGATAGTACAGAGTCGAATTACAGCGGATATGTGCGAATTAGAGGCTGAATCGTGCGAAAATGAGCATAATTCGTTCAAAACGAGCAAAATTGTTCATTGTGGTGTTGAATTGTGCTCAGATAGGATAACTTAACATAACTAGATAGTACAGAGTCGAATTACAGCGGATATGTGCGAATTAGAGGTTGAATCGTGCGAAAATGAGCATAATTCGTGCAAAACGAGCAAAATTGTTCAACGTGGTGTTGAATTGCGCTCAGAAAGGATAACTTAACATAACTAGATAGTACAGAGTCGAATTACAGCGGATACGTGCGAATTAGATGCTGAATCGTGCGAAAATGAACATAATTCGTTCAAAACCAGCAAAATTGTTCATTGTGGTGTTGAATTGTGCTCAGTTACGATAACTTAACATGACTAGATAGTACAGAGTCGAATTACAGCGGATATGTGCGAATTAGAGGCTGAATCGTGCGAAAATGAGCATAATTCGTTCAAAACGAGCAAAATTGTTCATTGTGGTGTTGAATTGTGCTCAGATAGGATAACTTAACATAACTAGATAGTACAGAGTCGAATTACAGCGGATATGTGCGAATTAGAGGTTGAATCGTGCGAAAATGAGCATAATTCGTGCAAAACGAGCAAAATTGTTCAACGTGGTGTTGAATTGCGCTCAGAAAGGATAACTTAACATAACTAGATAGTACAGAGTCGAATTACAGCGGATACGTGCGAATTAGAGGCTGAATCGTGCGAAAATGAACATAATTCGTTCAAAACCAGCAAAATTGTTCATTGTGGTGTTGAATTGTGCTCAGTTACGATAACTTAACATGACTAGATAGTACAGAGTCGAATTACAGCGGATATGTGCGAATTAGAGGCTGAATCGTGCGAAAATGAGCATAATTCGTGCAAAACAAGCATAATTGTTCATTGTGGTGTTGAATTGTGCTCAGATAGGATAACTTAACATAACTAGATAGTACAGAGTCCAATTACAGCGGATATGTACGAATTAGAGGCTGAATCGTGCGAAAATGAGCATGCTTCGTGCAAAACAAGCAAAGTTGTTCATTGTGGTGCTGAATTGTGCTCAGTTACGATGACTTAACATGACTAGATAGTACAGAGTCGAATTACAGCGGATATGTGCGAATTAGAGGCTGAATCGTGCGAAAATGAGCATAATTCGTGCAAAACGATCAAAATTGTTCATTGTGGTGTTGAATTGTGCTCAGTTACGATAACTTAACATGACTAGATAGTACAGAGTCGAATTACAGCGGATATGTGCGAATTAGAGGCTGAATCGTGCGAAAATGAGCATAATTCGTCCAAAACCAGCAAAATTGTTCATTGCGGTGTTGAATTGTGCTCAGTTACGATAACTTAACATGACTAGATAGTACAGAGTCGAATTACAGCGGATATGTGCGAATTAGAGGCTGAATCGTGCGAAAATGAGCATAATTCGTTCAAAACGATCAAAATTGTTCATTGTGGTGTTGAATTGTGCTCAGTTACGATAACTTAACATGACTAGATAGTACAGAGTCGAATTACAGCGGATATGTGCGAATTAGAGGCTGAATCGTGCGAAAATGAGCATAGTACGTGCAAAACGAGCAAAATTGTTCAATGTGGTGTTGAATTGTGCTCAGATAGGATAGCTTAACATAACTAGATGGTACAGAGTCGAATTACAGCGGATATGTGCGAATTAGAGGCTGAATCGTGCGAAAATGAACATAATTCGTGCAAAACGAGCAAAATTGTTCATTGTGGTGTTGAATTGTGCTCAGATAGGATAACTTAACATAACTAGATAGTACAGAGTCGAATTACAGCGGATATGTGCGAATTAGAGGCTGAATCGTGCGAAAATGAGCATAATTCGTTCAAAACGATCAAAATTGTTCATTGTGGTGTTGAATTGTGCTCAGTTACGATAACTTAACATAACTAGATAGTACAGAGTCGAATTACAGCGGATATGTGCGAATTAGAGGCTGAATCGTTCGGAAATGAGCAAAATTCGTTCAAAACGAGCAAAATTGTTCATTGTGGTGTTGAATTGTGCTCAGATAGGATAACTTAATATAACTAGATAGTACACAGTCGAATTACAGCGGATATGTGCGAATTAGAGGCTGAATCGTGCGAAAATGAGCATAATTCGTTCAAAACCAGCAAAATTGTTCATTGTGCTGTTGAATTGTGCTCAGATAGGATAACTTAACATGACTAGATAGTACAGAGTCGAATTACAGCGGATATGTGCGAATTAGAGGCTGAATCGTTCGAAAATGAGCAAAATTCGTTCAAAACGAGCAAAATTGTTCATTGTGGTGTTGAATTGTGCTCAGATAGGATAACTTAACATAACTAGATAGTACAGATTCGAATTACAGCGGATATGTGCGAATTAGAGGCTGAATCGTGCGAAAATGAGCATAATTCGTTCAAAACCAGCAAAATTGTTCATTGTGGTGTCGAATTGTGCTCAGATAGGATAACTTAACATAACTAGATAGTACAGAGTCGAATTACAGCGGATATGTGCGAATTAGAGGCTCATCGTGCGAAAATGAACATAGTTCGTGCAAAACGAGCAAAATTGTTCAATGTGGTGTTGAATTGTGCTCAGATAGGATAGCTTAACATAACTAGATGGTACAGAGTCGAATTACAGCGGATATGTGCGAATTAGAGGCTGAATCGTGCGAAAATGAACATAATTCGTGCAAAACGAGCAAAATTGTTCATTGTGGTGTTGAATTGTGCTCAGATAGGATAACTTAACATAACTAGATAGTACAGAGTCGAATTACAGCGGATATGTGCGAATTAGAGGCTGAATCGTGCGAAAATGAGCATAATTCGTTCAAAACGATCAAAATTGTTCATTGTGGTGTTGAATTGTGCTCAGTTACGATAACTTAACATGACTAGATAGTACAGAGTCGAATCACAGCGGATATGTGCGAATTAGAGGCTGAATCGTGCGAAAATGAGCATAATTCGTGCAAAACGGGCAAAGTTGTTCATTGTGGTGCTGAATTGTGCTCAGATAGGATAACTTAACATAACTAGATAGTACAGAGTCGAATTACAGCGGATATGTGCGAATTAGAGGCTGAATCGTTCGAAAATGAGCAAAATTCGTTCAAAACGAGCAAAATTGTTCATTGTGGTGTTGAATTGTGCTCAGTTACGATAACTTAACATGACTAGATGGTACAGAGTCGAATTACAGCGGATATGTGCGAATTAGAGGCTGAATCGTTCGAAAATGAGCAAAATTCGTTCAAAACGAGCAAAATTGTTCATTGTGGTGTTGAATTGTGCTCAGATAGGATAACTTAACATAACTAGATAGTACAGCGTCGAATTACAGCGGATATGTGCGAATTAGAGGCTGAATCGTGCGAAAATGAGCATAATTCGTTCAAAACCAGCAAAATTGTACATTGTGGTGCTGAATTGTGCTCAGTTACGATAACTTAACATGACTAGATAGTACAGAGTCGAATTACAGCGGATATGTGCGAATTAGAGGCTGAATCGTGCGAAAATGAGCATAATTCGTCCAAAACCAGCAAAATTGTTCATTGCGGTGTTGAATTGTGCTCAGTTACGATAACTTAACATGACTAGATAGTACAGAGTCGAATTACAGCGGATATGTGCGAATTAGAGGCTGAATCGTGCGAAAATGAGCATAATTCGTTCAAAACGAGCAAAATTGTTCATTGTGGTGTTGAATTGTGCTCAGATAGGATAACTTAACATAACTAGATAGTACAGAGTCGAATTACAGCGGATATGTGCGAATTAGAGGTTGAATCGTGCGAAAATGAGCATAATTCGTGCAAAACGAGCAAAATTGTTCAACGTGGTGTTGAATTGCGCTCAGAAAGGATAACTTAACATAACTAGATAGTACAGAGTCGAATTACAGCGGATACGTGCGAATTAGAGGCTGAATCGTGCGAAAATGAACATAATTCGTTCAAAACCAGCAAAATTGTTCATTGTGGTGTTGAATTGTGCTCAGTTACGATAACTTAACATGACTAGATAGTACAGAGTCGAATTACAGCGGATATGTGCGAATTAGAGGCTGAATCGTGCGAAAATGAGCATAATTCGTTCAAAACGAGCAAAATTGTTCATTGTGGTGTTGAATTGTGCTCAGATAGGATAACTTAACATAACTAGATAGTACAGAGTCGAATTACAGCGGATATGTGCGAATTAGAGGTTGAATCGTGCGAAAATGAGCATAATTCGTGCAAAACGAGCAAAATTGTTCAACGTGGTGTTGAATTGCGCTCAGAAAGGATAACTTAACATAACTAGATAGTACAGAGTCGAATTACAGCGGATACGTGCGAATTAGAGGCTGAATCGTGCGAAAATGAACATAATTCATTCAAAACCAGCAAAATTGTTCATTGTGGTGTTGAATTGTGCTCAGTTACGATAACTTAACATGACTAGATAGTACAGAGTCGAATTACAGCGGATATGTGCGAATTAGAGGCTGAATCGTGCGAAAATGTGCATAATTCGTTCAAAACGAGCAAAATTGTTCATTGTGGTGTTGAATTGTGCTCAGATAGGATAACTTAACATAACTAGATAGTACAGAGTCGAATTACAGCGGATATGTGCGAATTAGAGGTTGAATCGTGCGAAAATGAGCATAATTCGTGCAAAACGAGCAAAATTGTTCAACGTGGTGTTGAATTGTGCTCAGAAAGGATAACTTAACATAACTAGATAGTACAGAGTCGAATTACAGCGGATATGTGCGAATTAGAGGCTGAATCGTGCGAAAATGAGCATAATTCGTTCAAAACCAGCAAAATTGTTCATTGTGGTGTTGAATTGTGCTCAGTTACGATAACTTAACATGACTAGATAGTACAGAGTCGAATTACAGCGGATATGTGCGAATTAGAGGCTGAATCGTGCGAAAATGAGCATAATTCGTGCAAAACGAGCAAAATTGTTCAATGTGGTGTTGAATTGTGCTCAGATAGGATAGCTTAACATAACTAGATGGTACAGAGTCGAATTACAGCGGATATGTGCGAATTAGAGGCTGAATCGTGCGAAAATGAACATAATTCGTGCAAAACGAGCAAAATTGTTCATTGTGGTGTTGAATTGTGCTCAGATAGGATAACTTAACATAACTAGATAGTACAGAGTCGAATTACAGCGGATATGTGCGAATTAGAGGCTGAATCGTGCGAAAATGAGCATAATTCGTTCAAAACCAGCAAAATTGTACATTGTGGTGCTGAATTGTGCTCAGTTACGATAACTTAACATGACTAGATAGTACAGAGTCGAATTACAGCGGATATGTGCGAATTAGAGGCTGAATCGTGCGAAAATGAGCAAAATTCGTTCAAAACGAGCAAAATTGTTCATTGTGGTGTTGAATTGTGCTCAGATAGGATAACTTAACATAACTAGATAGTACAGCGTCGAATTACAGCGGATATGTGCGAATTAGAGGCTGAATCGTGCGAAAATGAGCATAATTCGTTCAAAACCAGCAAAATTGTACATTGTGGTGCTGAATTGTGCTCAGTTACGATAACTTAACATGACTAGATAGTACAGAGTCGAATTACAGCGGATATGTGCGAATTAGAGGCTGAATCGTGCGAAAATGAGCATAATTCGTTCAAAACCAGCAAAATTGTTCATTGTGGTGTTGAATTGTGCTCAGTTACGATAACTTAACATGACTAGATAGTACAGAGTCGAATTACAGCGGATATGTGCGAATTAGAGGCTGAATCGTGCGAAAATGAGCATAATTCGTTCAAAACGAGCAAAATTGTTCATTGTGGTGTTGAATTGTGCTCAATTACGATAACTTAACATGACTAGATAGTACAGAGTCGAATTACAGCGGATATGTGCGAATTAGAGGCTGAATCGTGCGAAAATGAGCATAATTCGTGCAAAACGATCAAAATTGTTCATTGTGGTGTTGAATTGTGCTCAGTTACGATAACTTAACATGACTAGATAGTACAGAGTCGAATTACAGCGGATATGTGCGAATTAGAGGCTGAATCGTGCGAAAATGAGCATAATTCGTCCAAAACCAGCAAAATTGTTCATTGCGGTGTTGAATTGTGCTCAGTTACGATAACTTAACATGACTAGATAGTACAGAGTCGAATTACAGCGGATATGTGCGAATTAGAGGCTGAATCGTGCGAAAATGAGCATAATTCGTTCAAAACGAGCAAAATTGTTCATTGTGGTGTTGAATTGTGCTCAGATAGGATAACTTAACATAACTAGATAGTACAGAGTCGAATTACAGCGGATATGTGCGAATTAGAGGTTGAATCGTGCGAAAATGAGCATAATTCGTGCAAAACGAGCAAAATTGTTCAACGTGGTGTTGAATTGCGCTCAGAAAGGATAACTTAACATAACTAGATAGTACAGAGTCGAATTACAGCGGATACGTGCGAATTAGAGGCTGAATCGTGCGAAAATGAACATAATTCGTTCAAAACCAGCAAAATTGTTCATTGTGGTGTTGAATTGTGCTCAGTTACGATAACTTAACATGACTAGATAGTACAGAGTCGAATTACAGCGGATATGTGCGAATTAGAGGCTGAATCGTGCGAAAATGAGCATAATTCGTTCAAAACGAGCAAAATTGTTCATTGTGGTGTTGAATTGTGCTCAGATAGGATAACTTAACATAACTAGATAGTACAGAGTCGAATTACAGCGGATATGTGCGAATTAGAGGTTGAATCGTGCGAAAAGGAGCATAATTCGTGCAAAACGAGCAAAATTGTTCAACGTGGTGTTGAATTGCGCTCAGAAAGGATAACTTAACATAACTAGATAGTACAGAGTCGAATTACAGCGGATACGTGCGAATTAGAGGCTGAATCGTGCGAAAATGAACATAATTCGTTCAAAACCAGCAAAATTGTTCATTGTGGTGTTGAATTGTGCTCAGTTACGATAACTTAACATGACTAGATAGTACAGAGTCGAATTACAGCGGATATGTGCGAATTAGAGGCTGAATCGTGCGAAAATGAGCATAATTCGTTCAAAACGAGCAAAATTGTTCATTGTGGTGTTGAATTGTGCTCAGATAGGATAACTTAACATAACTAGATAGTACAGAGTCGAATTACAGCGGATATGTGCGAATTAGAGGTTGAATCGTGCGAAAATGAGCATAATTCGTGCAAAACGAGCAAAATTGTTCAACGTGGTGTTGAATTGTGCTCAGTTACGATAACTTAACATGACTAGATAGTACAGAGTCGAATTACAGCGGATATGTGCGAATTAGAGGCTGAATCGTGCGAAAATGAGCATAATTCGTTCAAAACGAGCAAAATTGTTCATTGTGGTGTTGAATTGTGCTCAATTACGATAACTTAACATGACTAGATAGTACAGAGTCGAATTACAGCGGATATGTGCGAATTAGAGGCCGAATCGTGCGAAAATGAGCATAATTCGTGCAAAACGATCAAAATTGTTCATTGTGGTGTTGAATTGTGCTCAGTTACGATAACTTAACATGACTAGATAGTACAGAGTCGAATTACAGCGGATATGTGCGAATTAGAGGCTGAATCGTGCGAAAATGAGCATAATTCGTCCAAAACCAGCAAAATTGTTCATTGCGGTGTTGAATTGTGCTCAGTTACGATAACTTAACATGACTAGATAGTACAGAGTCGAATTACAGCGGATATGTGCGAATTAGAGGCTGAATCGTGCGAAAATGAGCATAATTCGTTCAAAACGAGCAAAATTGTTCATTGTGGTGTTGAATTGTGCTCAGATAGGATAACTTAACATAACTAGATAGTACAGAGTCGAATTACAGCGGATATGTGCGAATTAGAGGTTGAATCGTGCGAAAATGAGCATAATTCGTGCAAAACGAGCAAAATTGTTCAACGTGGTGTTGAATTGCGCTCAGAAAGGATAACTTAACATAACTAGATAGTACAGAGTCGAATTACAGCGGATACGTGCGAATTAGAGGCTGAATCGTGCGAAAATGAACATAATTCGTTCAAAACCAGCAAAATTGTTCATTGTGGTGTTGAATTGTGCTCAGTTACGATAACTTAACATGACTAGATAGTACAGAGTCGAATTACAGCGGATATGTGCGAATTAGAGGCTGAATCGTGCGAAAATGAGCATAATTCGTTCAAAACGAGCAAAATTGTTCATTGTGGTGTTGAATTGTGCTCAGATAGGATAACTTAACATAACTAGATAGTACAGAGTCGAATTACAGCGGATATGTGCGAATTAGAGGTTGAATCGTGCGAAAAGGAGCATAATTCGTGCAAAACGAGCAAAATTGTTCAACGTGGTGTTGAATTGCGCTCAGAAAGGATAACTTAACATAACTAGATAGTACAGAGTCGAATTACAGCGGATACGTGCGAATTAGAGGCTGAATCGTGCGAAAATGAACATAATTCGTTCAAAACCAGCAAAATTGTTCATTGTGGTGTTGAATTGTGCTCAGTTACGATAACTTAACATGACTAGATAGTACAGAGTCGAATTACAGCGGATATGTGCGAATTAGAGGCTGAATCGTGCGAAAATGAGCATAATTCGTTCAAAACGAGCAAAATTGTTCATTGTGGTGTTGAATTGTGCTCAGATAGGATAACTTAACATAACTAGATAGTACAGAGTCGAATTACAGCGGATATGTGCGAATTAGAGGTTGAATCGTGCGAAAATGAGCATAATTCGTGCAAAACGAGCAAAATTGTTCAACGTGGTGTTGAATTGTGCTCAGAAAGGATAACTTAACATAACTAGATAGTACAGAGTCGAATTACAGCGGATATGTGCGAATTAGAGGCTGAATCGTGCGAAAATGAGCATAATTCGTTCAAAACCAGCAAAATTGTTCATTGTGGTGTTGAATTGTGCTCAGTTACGATAACTTAACATGACTAGATAGTACAGAGTCGAATTACAGCGGATATGTGCGAATTAGAGGCTGAATCGTGCGAAAATGAGCATAATTCGTGCAAAACGAGCAAAATTGTTCAATGTGGTGTTGAATTGTGCTCAGATAGGATAGCTTAACATAACTAGATGGTACAGAGTCGAATTACAGCGGATATGTGCGAATTAGAGGCTGAATCGTGCGAAAATGAACATAATTCGTGCAAAACGAGCAAAATTGTTCATTGTGGTGTTGAATTGTGCTCAGATAGGATAACTTAACATAACTAGATAGTACAGAGTCGAATTACAGCGGATATGTGCGAATTAGAGGCTGAATCGTGCGAAAATGAGCATAATTCGTTCAAAACGATCAAAATTGTTCATTGTGGTGTTGAATTGTGCTCAGTTACGATAACTTAACATGACTAGATAGTACAGAGTCGAATTACGGCGGATATGTGCGAATTAGAGGCTGAATCGTTCGAAAATGAGCAAAATTCGTTCAAAACGAGCAAAATTGTTCATTGTGGTGTTGAGTTGTGCTCAGATAGGATAACTTAACATAACTAGATAGTACAGAGTCGAATTACAGCGGATATGTGCGAATTAGAGGCTGAATCGTGCGAAAATGAGCATAATTCGTTCAAAACCAGCAAAATTGTTCATTGTGGTGTCGAATTGTGCTCAGATAGGATAACTTAACATAACTAGATAGTACAGAGTCGAATTACAGCGGATATGTGCGAATTAGAGGCTGAATCGTTCGGAAATGAGCAAAATTCGTTCAAAACGAGCAAAATTGTTCATTGTGGTGTTGAATTTTGCTCAGATAGGATAACTTAACATAACTAGATAGTACAGAGTCGAATTACAGCGGATATGTGCGAATTAGAGGCTGAATCGTGCGAAAATGAGCATAATTCGTTCAAAACCAGCAAAATTGTTCATTGTGGTGTTGAATTGTGCTCAGTTACGATAACTTAACATGACTAGATAGTACAGAGTCGAATTACAGCGGATATGTGCGAATTAGAGGCTGAATCGTGCGAAAATGAGCATAATTCGTTCAAAACGATCAAAATTGTTCATTGTGGTGTTGAATTGTGCTCAGTTACGATAACTTAACATAACTAGATAGTACAGAGTCGAATTACAGCGGATATGTGCGAATTAGAGGCTGAATCGTTCGAAAATGAGCAAAATTCGTTCAAAACGAGCAAAATTGTTCATTGTGGTGTTGAATTGTGCTCAGTTACGATAACTTAACATGACTAGATGGTACAGAGTCGAATTACAGCGGATATGTGCGAATTAGAGGCTGAATCGTTCGAAAATGAGCAAAATTCGTTCAAAACGAGCAAAATTGTTCATTGTGGTGTTGAATTGTGCTCAGATAGGATAACTTAACATAACTAGATAGTACAGCGTCGAATTACAGCGGATATGTGCGAATTAGAGGCTGAATCGTGCGAAAATGAGCATAATTCGTTCAAAACCAGCAAAATTGTACATTGTGGTGCTGAATTGTGCTCAGTTACGATAACTTAACATGACTAGATAGTACAGAGTCGAATTACAGCGGATATGTGCGAATTAGAGGCTGAATCGTGCGAAAATGAGCATAATTCGTTCAAAACCAGCAAAATTGTTCATTGTGGTGTTGAATTGTGCTCAGTTACGATAACTTAACATGACTAGATAGTACAGAGTCGAATTACAGCGGATATGTGCGAATTAGAGGCTGAATCGTGCGAAAATGAGCATAATTCGTTCAAAACGAGCAAAATTGTTCATTGTGGTGTTGAATTGTGCTCAATTACGATAACTTAACATGACTAGATAGTACAGAGTCGAATTACAGCGGATATGTGCGAATTAGAGGCTGAATCGTGCGAAAATGAGCATAATTCGTGCAAAACGATCAAAATTGTTCATTGTGGTGTTGAATTGTGCTCAGTTACGATAACTTAACATGACTAGATAGTACAGAGTCGGATTACAGCGGATATGTGCGAATTAGAGGCTGAATCGTGCGAAAATGAGCATAATTCGTCCAAAACCAGCAAAATTGTTCATTGCGGTGTTGAATTGTGCTCAGTTACGATAACTTAACATGACTAGATAGTACAGAGTCGAATTACAGCGGATATGTGCGAATTAGAGGCTGAATCGTGCGAAAATGAGCATAATTCGTTCAAAACGAGCAAAATTGTTCAACGTGGTGTTGAATTGCGCTCAGAAAGGATAACTTAACATAACTAGATAGTACAGAGTCGAATTACAGCGGATACGTGCGAATTAGAGGCTGAATCGTGCGAAAATGAACATAATTCGTTCAAAACCAGCAAAATTGTTCATTGTGGTGTTGAATTGTGCTCAGTTACGATAACTTAACATGACTAGATAGTACAGAGTCGAATTACAGCGGATATGTGCGAATTAGAGGCTGAATCGTGCGAAAATGACCCCCCAGGGGGACCAGTTGTACCTCGGTGCAGCTGGTTGCGGGCATAGCGACCCCGGGGCCCCGAGCTCGAGGAGTCAACCTCGTAAAAAGAATCCCTAAGCCCAAAGTGTTATGCGTTTCCGTGCTGAGGGGCTGAATGATTGCAAGGTAATGCAGTCGTAAACGGAGCACTCTGGGTACCAGGCGCCACCCGGTTTTATTTTAGCCGCCTTACCGTGACAAGCGGGGCTCTGTTGCGGTGGACCGTATATTTCCCTAGCTGCTCGTGGGACCATAATGAGATCTTCAAATCAAAACAAAAATTACACAGAGATGCCCTTCTCTTTAAACAAGGGTGACAATCCTAGTGTCGGTCAGTCTTCGAATGTTGTTTGGCCTGACGCCCCTCCCTTTAAGCGGAAAAAAGCAACTTTTTCACGAATGGCGCTGCCAACACTTTGTCCTGCCCAAAAGTATGCTCGTTTCTTGGTGATCAGGCGTACAGAGGGAGATTTCGCTAGTGTTAGCCCGTTTCTCATTTCTGCGACTATTAAAAATTTGGCCGGAGACGTATGTAGCATAAAAAAGATAAGAGAGGGTTTGCTGGTGGAAGTAGCAAACAAGACACAACACGATAATCTGAGGAATGTGACCGTTTTTGGAACGCTGCCGGTGGAAGTAAATCCGCATCGTAGCCTAAACTCCAGTAGGGGTGTTGTGACGTGTAGAGACCTTCTCAACTGCAGCACAGATGAAATTCTCGAAAACTTGAAAGATGTAGGTGTTATCAATGTCCAAAGAATACGAGTAAAACGCAGTGGCGAATTCATAGATACCGGATCGCTGATTTTGACATTTGATACGCCTAAGATCCCAGAGAACATAAAAGTAGCAATGTATAATTTACCTGTCAGGCAATATATTCCTAACCCCCAGCGATGTTTTAGATGCCAGAAATTTGGCCACATGTCCCTGCAATGTACTAGAAATGCCGTATGTATATGTGGAAAACAGGTTCATGAAGGCAGCCCATGCGAAGCACCTTTTGAATGCGCCAATTGTCAGCAGCCGCATCTGTCATCGTCAAAGTCGTGTCCTATCTACAAGGAAGAGTGCGAAATACAAAGAATAAAAGCAGAGAAACGTATAACTTACATAGAAGCAAAACGCGAATTTAGAAACAGGAGGCCCTTTAATTTGGCTGACTCTTATGCCTCAGTAACAAAACAACCCACTCGGGAGAAGCAAATTGACACGTCTACGATAGTTGAAAACATAATTCCGGAGGTGGTTAAAGCTGTAGAACGTCGGATAAACGAAGTAATGGGAGATTTAAAGAAAATGATACAGAACATGAATGTTTATAAGAAAACGGAAACAGAGGTGTGTGCAACGATGACCGAGACTGACTGCTCCACTCTACAAAGTTCTCTAGAAAAGAGAGCAGTTCTCGGGACTCCAAGTAAGTCGAAGGAGCGGAAGGTTGCAAATGTCAAAACATCGGAAGTAAGCACTCCAAAGGAAACAAACAAGGTGAGAACCATTAAAAAGAAATTAACCGTCCCTACACAACAAGGTAATGATAAAATGGATATAGATGTAGAAACAGGTCCTCCTAAAATGAATATCTATAACGTTACAAAACAAAGAAATGTCTCGGATGAACAGAAGAGGAATCCAAGATCCTCACCATATGAAAGCGAGGACACTCACCTTCTTAACACTGAGTGCAGCACAGTGATATCGGAAAAAGTATTGAGTACTCTAAACACAGATGATATGACGGATTCGGATGAAGCGATATTCGATCCTAAACCTGCTCCAGCAAGAGAAACGAATAGAAAAGAGGATAAGTGGAAGAGAGACTCAATAAGTTCAATTAAATTAGAAAAAATATTAAAAGATGGCAGGCGCTAAAAACATAATCCAATGGAACTGCAATGGTCTTATATCGCATTATCCCGAACTGAAATTACTAATATCCTCTTATTTGCCATACTGCATATCCTTACAAGAAACGCATTTAAAAGAAGACCATTCATTGTCACTACGTGGATTTAAAATTTATCGAAAAGATGCTTATACTGATGGACGAGCAAAAGGTGGAGTGGCTTTACTGATGCACCAGTCATGCATAACGGAAGAAATTGTAATTCACACCCCCCTGCAAGCCGTGGCCGCAAAGATGCTAGCACCTTATCAGATATGTATATGCTCTTTGTATCTCCCAGATTCAAATTGGAACTTACAGGATTTGCAAAATATTGTACAACAATTACCGAAGCCTTATATACTAACTGGAGATTTTAATGCGTGGAATACCCTATGGGGCTGCAATAGCACAAACAGAAAAGGTCAAACTGTTGAAAACTTTATCGATGCTGAAAATTTAACCATCATGAACACAGGTGAAATGACTCATTTTAACATAGCCACGGGAACATTTTCGGCCATAGATTTATCGATTAGCTCACCTCACCTTTGTATCCAATACACCTGGAAGCCACTAGATCTTTTATATGGAAGTGACCACTTCCCAATTATATTGACAAACTACACACCAAGCAATAGTGAAGTATATATACATAGATGGTGCCTTAGTAGAGCCGATTGGAAGGGATATCAAAAAGATATAGCCCTTCCTCCCGAATCAGATGACATTGAAGAATCGGTGCTGGGGGTCACATCTGCTATTATTGCGGCTGCAGAACGTAATATTCCAACTGCCAAAAAATACCCTAAGCTTACGGTACCGTGGTGGAATAATACTACCAAAGAGGCGGTCAATAAGAAGAAACGTGCGTTTAACAAGTACAAAAAGAATCCCACGCAGCAACACCTAATTACTTTTAAAAAACTACGTGCGGAGGCGCGGAAAACAATACGAGAATCTAAAAAGCAATACTGGGAGAAATATGTTAATACAATTACACCGGAAACTCCCACAGCAGAAGTATGGCGTAAAATAAGGAACATTAAGGGCAGACAAAACTCCACAAAAATTACAGGGCTTCAAAAGAACGGATATATCATTACAGATCCGGCAGAAATAGCGGAACATATGGCAGAGTTTTACGAGACCTCATGTAGCAGCAGCAACTATACAGAGGACTTTCGAAATGCTAAGCCGCTCCTCGAAACATCGTTAGACTTCAGCTCAAATGAAGTGGATACCTACAACGTCTCCTTTACAATGTCGGAAATGCAAGAGGCGATGCGCAATGCCAATAATACTACACCAGGCCCAGACAATATACCATACAAAATGATACAGGAATTGCCGCTTGAAGCGAAAAACAGAATTCTGAAAATATATAACCGTATTTGGGAGATGGGGATATATCCCGATAAATGGAGAGAGGCACTGATCATCCCAATTTTAAAAGCAGGGAAGGACCCACTCCAGTGTGAAAGCTACAGACCCATATCACTAACTTGTTGTATGAGCAAAATTTTCGAAAAAATGGTAAATTATCGTCTCCTGTGGATACTCGAACAGAAGCAGCTATTATCAAAATATCAATGTGGTTTTCGTAAATTTCACAATACAACTGATAGCCTCTCCTTTTTTGAAAATGAAATATACAATAGCTTCGAAAAGGGTGAACACTTAACTGCGGTATTTTTAGATATATATAAGGCCTATGATACTACTTGGCGGCATGGTGTTCTCAATCAATTACACGAGTGGGGTTTCCGGGGACGTTTGCCGCTTCTTATAAAAAGTTTCTTATCGTTAAGGTTTTTTAAAGTAAGATTAAATGGAAAATTATCCTCGACCAAAATTCAAGAAACGGGAATACCACAGGGGTCGACAATAAGTGTTACCCTATTTGCAATAGCAATAAATAGTATAACAGAACAAATCCAAGAGCCAGTTCGAAGATGTCTATATGTCGATGATTTGGTTATATTTTGCTCAGGAAAAAGAATTGAACGCATAAATGAAAATCTACAGAAAACAATAAACCGATTGGTGGAGTTTTCGGAGGCGAGGGGTTTCAAATTCTCAGCGGAGAAGACAAATAGTATTCACTTCTGTAGGAAATTCCATCACAATCAGCCAGAATTGCAGATAAAGAATGTGAACATCAAATATAAGGAGGTTGTACGCTACTTGGGAATCCACTTCGATAAAAAATTAACTTTCCGCCACCATATCCAAATTCTTGCAGATGAATGTAAAAAAAGAATGAACATTATGAAATGCCTATCAAACACTGCTTGGGGAGCGGACAGAGAAATTTTAATTAGTCTACACTCGAAACTTATTTTATCAAAGATAGACTATGGGTGCATTATATATTCAGGAGCAGCAAAAACACGTTTGAAAACATTAGATACCATAAATCATATTGGAATCCGATATGCGACAGGCGCATTTAGAACCACTCCAGTGCACAGCCTTTATTGTGATGCAGGAATTGCGCCCCTACAACTACGACGCGAAAAGATATTACTCAACTACATAGCAGACTTGAAGGCAAAACCAAGACACATAACTTATAAAACCTTTTTCGATACAATAGATACTATTCAACCTGAAAAATATAATCGACCATCGTCAGCCCGTTCATCAGCTCGGAAGGCTCATTCACTGCTAGAAAAATATAATCTAAATATCAACTCCATTTATGCCTGTGAATTATACGACACTCCTCCGTGGCTACTAACAGAAATAAAAGTCAAAGAAGAACTGACAAACTACAAGAAAAGCGAAACAAACAGTATAATTTACCAAGAAATTTTACAAGATGAAATTCACAGACACTATGAACCAGAAGTTATATATACAGATGGCTCAAAAACCGGTGAAGGTGTAGCATGCGCTATACATACTAGTGCACAGACACTGTCGTGGTCACTGCCGAAGGAAATGAGCATAGTTTCAGCGGAGCTGCATGCCATATGGCAGGCCTTAAGGTACTCGGCAAACAATATTCAGCCAAACGCGACCATTATTATTTGTACAGATTCGCAAAGCGCAATTAGTCAAATACAGAACGTATATACGACCGACCACACAACATACAGAATCATCATGATGATACACGAAATAATAATAACTGGCAAACAAATCTTTCTAATGTGGGTACCGGGTCACATGAACATAAGAGGAAATGAGGAAGCTGATAAGGCTGCAAGAGCTGCAACCCGATATGACATCAGCGAAAAGCAAATAAGTGTCCGAGATATGAAAACATATATAAAACACCTTCATACACAGCAGTGGCAGGAACTATGGAATCACACTACGTCACATATGAAGCAAATAAAACCAACTGTGCACAAATGGTATATGCCGAGAGGATTAACCAGGAAAGAACAAACAGTGATCACCAGACTAAGACTGGGACACACATATTACACATCCGCCCACTTACTCAAAAAAGAACCGATGCCACACTGTAATACTTGCAAAACACAATTAACAGTTAAACATATAATAGAGGAATGTAAGGACTTTGAAGCGCAAAGGAAAAGATATCAGCTACCGTCAACGATTACGGAAGCACTAGCAAATGCCGATAACATAATTAAGGACCATACAATACCATACATTAAAGAAATAGGTTTACTGACAAAAATATAAACAGCAAAAATCAAGTTTAGTTTATGTTTAGTTTATTTTTTATTAGTTTATTTCGTCCTGATTTTTTCTTTTAATCAATCATTAATTAGTGTTAGTATTAAAGTTATTATAGATTCAATTGCGATTAGCGCTTATTAGAATTATACAGATTACATAAAGCGCAGTTTAACGAATATAAGCGCAACATAGGGCCAATGGTCATAGCAATCGAGGCCCTTAGAAACTAAATCAAATCAAATCAAATCGTGCGAAAATGAGCATAATTCGTTCAAAACGAGCAAAATTGTTCATTGTGGTGTTGAATTGTGCTCAGATAGGATAACTTAACATAACTAGATAGTACAGAGTCGAATTACAGCGGATATGTGCGAATTAGAGGTTGAATCGTGCGAAAATGAGCATAATTCGTGCAAAACGAGCAAAATTGTTCAACGTGGTGTTGAATTGCGCTCAGAAAGGATAACTTAACATAACTAGATAGTACAGAGTCGAATTACAGCGGATACGTGCGAATTAGAGGCTGAATCGTGCGAAAATGAACATAATTCGTTCAAAACCAGCAAAATTGTTCATTGTGGTGTTGAATTGTGCTCAGTTACGATAACTTAACATGACTAGATAGTACAGAGTCGAATTACAGCGGATATGTGCGAATTAGAGGCTGAATCGTGCGAAAATGAGCATAATTCGTTCAAAACGAGCAAAATTGTTCATTGTGGTGTTGAATTGTGCTCAGATAGGATAACTTAACATAACTAGATAGTACAGAGTCGAATTACAGCGGATATGTGCGAATTAGAGGTTGAATCGTGCGAAAATGAGCATAATTCGTGCAAAACGAGCAAAATTGTTCAACGTGGTGTTGAATTGTGCTCAGAAAGGATAACTTAACATAACTAGATAGTACAGAGTCGAATTACAGCGGATATGTGCGAATTAGAGGCTGAATCGTGCGAAAATGAGCATAATTCGTTCAAAACCAGCAAAATTGTTCATTGTGGTGTTGAATTGTGCTCAGTTACGATAACTTAACATGACTAGATAGTACAGAGTCGAATTACAGCGGATATGTGCGAATTAGAGGCTGAATCGTGCGAAAATGAGCATAATTCGTGCAAAACGAGCAAAATTGTTCAATGTGGTGTTGAATTGTGCTCAGATAGGATAGCTTAACATAACTAGATGGTACAGAGTCGAATTACAGCGGATATGTGCGAATTAGAGGCTGAATCGTGCGAAAATGAACATAATTCGTGCAAAACGAGCAAAATTGTTCATTGTGGTGTTGAATTGTGCTCAGATAGGATAACTTAACATAACTAGATAGTACAGAGCCGAATTACAGCGGATATGTGCGAATTAGAGGCTGAATCGTGCGAAAATGAGCATAATTCGTTCAAAACGATCAAAATTGTTCATTGTGGTGTTGAATTGTGCTCAGTTACGATAACTTAACATGACTAGATAGTACAGAGTCGAATTACGGCGGATATGTGCGAATTAGAGGCTGAATCGTTCGAAAATGAGCAAAATTCGTTCAAAACGAGCAAAATTGTTCATTGTGGTGTTGAGTTGTGCTCAGATAGGATAACTTAACTTAACTAGATAGTACAGAGTCGAATTACAGCGGATATGTGCGAATTAGAGGCTGAATCGTGCGAAAATGAGCATAATTCGTTCAAAACCAGCAAAATTGTTCATTGTGGTGTCGAATTGTGCTCAGATAGGATAACTTAACATAACTAGATAGTACAGAGTCGAATTACAGCGGATATGTGCGAATTAGAGGCTGAATCGTTCGGAAATGAGCAAAATTCGTTCAAAACGAGCAAAATTGTTCATTGTGGTGTTGAATTTTGCTCAGTTACGATAACTTAACATGACTAGATAGTACAGAGTCGAATTACAGCGGATATGTGCGAATTAGAGGCTGAATCGTGCGAAAATGAGCATAATTCGTGCAAAACGAGCAAAATTGTTCAATGTGGTGTTGAATTGTGCTCAGATAGGATAGCTTAACATAACTAGATGGTACAGAGTCGAATTACAGCGGATATGTGCGAATTAGAGGCTGAATCGTGCGAAAATGAACATAATTCGTGCAAAACGAGCAAAATTGTTCATTGTGGTGTTGAATTGTGCTCAGATAGGATAACTTAACATAACTAGATAGTACAGAGTCGAATTACAGCGGATATGTGCGAATTAGAGGCTGAATCGTGCGAAAATGAGCATAATTCGTTCAAAACGATCAAAATTGTTCATTGTGGTGTTGAATTGTGCTCAGTTACGATAACTTAACATGACTAGATAGTACAGAGTCGAATTACGGCGGATATGTGCGAATTAGAGGCTGAATCGTTCGAAAATGAGCAAAATTCGTTCAAAACGAGCAAAATTGTTCATTGTGGTGTTGAGTTGTGCTCAGATAGGATAACTTAACATAACTAGATAGTACAGAGTCGAATTACAGCGGATATGTGCGAATTAGAGGCTGAATCGTGCGAAAATGAGCATAATTCGTTCAAAACCAGCAAAATTGTTCATTGTGGTGTCGAATTGTGCTCAGATAGGATAACTTAACATAACTAGATAGTACAGAGTCGAATTACAGCGGATATGTGCGAATTAGAGGCTGAATCGTTCGGAAATGAGCAAAATTCGTTCAAAACGAGCAAAATTGTTCATTGTGGTGTTGAATTTTGCTCAGATAGGATAACTTAACATAACTAGATAGTACAGAGTCGAATTACAGCGGATATGTGCGAATTAGAGGCTGAATCGTGCGAAAATGAGCATAATTCGTTCAAAACCAGCAAAATTGTTCATTGTGGTGTTGAATTGTGCTCAGTTACGATAACTTAACATGACTAGATAGTACAGAGTCGAATTACAGCGGATATGTGCGAATTAGAGGCTGAATCGTGCGAAAATGAGCATAATTCGTTCAAAACGATCAAAATTGTTCATTGTGGTGTTGAATTGTGCTCAGTTACGATAACTTAACATAACTAGATAGTACAGAGTCGAATTACAGCGGATATGTGCGAATTAGAGGCTGAATCGTTCGAAAATGAGCAAAATTCGTTCAAAACGAGCAAAATTGTTCATTGTGGTGTTGAATTGTGCTCAGTTACGATAACTTAACATGACTAGATGGTACAGAGTCGAATTACAGCGGATATGTGCGAATTAGAGGCTGAATCGTTCGAAAATGAGCAAAATTCGTTCAAAACGAGCAAAATTGTTCATTGTGGTGTTGAATTGTGCTCAGATAGGATAACTTAACATAACTAGATAGTACAGCGTCGAATTACAGCGGATATGTGCGAATTAGAGGCTGAATCGTGCGAAAATGAGGATAATTCGTTCAAAACCAGCAAAATTGTACATTGTGGTGCTGAATTGTGCTCAGTTACGATAACTTAACATGACTAGATAGTACAGAGTCGAATTACAGCGGATATGTGCGAATTAGAGGCTGAATCGTGCGAAAATGAGCATAATTCGTTCAAAACCAGCAAAATTGTTCATTGTGGTGTTGAATTGTGCTCAGTTACGATAACTTAACATGACTAGATAGTACAGAGTCGAATTACAGCGGATATGTGCGAATTAGAGGCTGAATCGTGCGAAAATGAGCATAATTCGTTCAAAACGAGCAAAATTGTTCATTGTGGTGTTGAATTGTGCTCAATTACGATAACTTAACATGACTAGATAGTACAGAGTCGAATTACAGCGGATATGTGCGAATTAGAGGCTGAATCGTGCGAAAATGAGCATAATTCGTGCAAAACGATCAAAATTGTTCATTGTGGTGTTGAATTGTGCTCAGTTACGATAACTTAACATGACTAGATAGTACAGAGTCGAATTACAGCGGATATGTGCGAATTAGAGGCTGAATCGTGCGAAAATGAGCATAATTCGTCCAAAACCAGCAAAATTGTTCATTGCGGTGTTGAATTGTGCTCAGTTACGATAACTTAACATGACTAGATAGTACAGAGTCGAATTACAGCGGATATGTGCGAATTAGAGGCTGAATCGTGCGAAAATGAGCATAATTCGTTCAAAACGAGCAAAATTGTTCATTGTGGTGTTGAATTGTGCTCAGATAGGATAACTTAACATAACTAGATAGTACAGAGTCGAATTACAGCGGATATGTGCGAATTAGAGGTTGAATCGTGCGAAAATGAGCATAATTCGTGCAAAACGAGCAAAATTGTTCAACGTGGTGTTGAATTGCGCTCAGAAAGGATAACTTAACATAACTAGATAGTACAGAGTCGAATTACAGCGGATACGTGCGAATTAGAGGCTGAATCGTGCGAAAATGAACATAATTCGTTCAAAACCAGCAAAATTGTTCATTGTGGTGTTGAATTGTGCTCAGTTACGATAACTTAACATGACTAGATAGTACAGAGTCGAATTACAGCGGATATGTGCGAATTAGAGGCTGAATCGTGCGAAAATGAGCATAATTCGTTCAAAACGAGCAAAATTGTTCATTGTGGTGTTGAATTGTGCTCAGATAGGATAACTTAACATAACTAGATAGTACAGAGTCGAATTACAGCGGATATGTGCGAATTAGAGGTTGAATCGTGCGAAAATGAGCATAATTCGTGCAAAACGAGCAAAATTGTTCAACGTGGTGTTGAATTGCGCTCAGAAAGGATAACTTAACATAACTAGATAGTACAGAGTCGAATTACAGCGGATACGTGCGAATTAGAGGCTGAATCGTGCGAAAATGAACATAATTCGTTCAAAACCAGCAAAATTGTTCATTGTGGTGTTGAATTGTGCTCAGTTACGATAACTTAACATGACTAGATAGTACAGAGTCGAATTACAGCGGATATGTGCGAATTAGAGGCTGAATCGTGCGAAAATGAGCATAATTCGTTCAAAACGAGCAAAATTGTTCATTGTGGTGTTGAATTGTGCTCAGATAGGATAACTTAACATAACTAGATAGTACAGAGTCGAATTACAGCGGATATGTGCGAATTAGAGGTTGAATCGTGCGAAAATGAGCATAATTCGTGCAAAACGAGCAAAATTGTTCAACGTGGTGTTGAATTGTGCTCAGAAAGGATAACTTAACATAACTAGATAGTACAGAGTCGAATTACAGCGGATATGTGCGAATTAGAGGCTGAATCGTGCGAAAATGAGCATAATTCGTTCAAAACCAGCAAAATTGTTCATTGTGGTGTTGAATTGTGCTCAGTTACGATAACTTAACATGACTAGATAGTACAGAGTCGAATTACAGCGGATATGTGCGAATTAGAGGCTGAATCGTGCGAAAATGAGCATAATTCGTGCAAAACGAGCAAAATTGTTCAATGTGGTGTTGAATTGTGCTCAGATAGGATAGCTTAACATAACTAGATGGTACAGAGTCGAATTACAGCGGATATGTGCGAATTAGAGGCTGAATCGTGCGAAAATGAACATAATTCGTGCAAAACGAGCAAAATTGTTCATTGTGGTGTTGAATTGTGCTCAGATAGGATAACTTAACATAACTAGATAGTACAGAGCCGAATTACAGCGGATATGTGCGAATTAGAGGCTGAATCGTGCGAAAATGAGCATAATTCGTTCAAAACGATCAAAATTGTTCATTGTGGTGTTGAATTGTGCTCAGTTACGATAACTTAACATGACTAGATAGTACAGAGTCGAATTACGGCGGATATGTGCGAATTAGAGGCTGAATCGTTCGAAAATGAGCAAAATTCGTTCAAAACGAGCAAAATTGTTCATTGTGGTGTTGAGTTGTGCTCAGATAGGATAACTTAACTTAACTAGATAGTACAGAGTCGAATTACAGCGGATATGTGCGAATTAGAGGCTGAATCGTGCGAAAATGAGCATAATTCGTTCAAAACCAGCAAAATTGTTCATTGTGGTGTCGAATTGTGCTCAGATAGGATAACTTAACATAACTAGATAGTACAGAGTCGAATTACAGCGGATATGTGCGAATTAGAGGCTGAATCGTTCGGAAATGAGCAAAATTCGTTCAAAACGAGCAAAATTGTTCATTGTGGTGTTGAATTTTGCTCAGTTACGATAACTTAACATGACTAGATAGTACAGAGTCGAATTACAGCGGATATGTGCGAATTAGAGGCTGAATCGTGCGAAAATGAGCATAATTCGTTCAAAACGATCAAAATTGTTCATTGTGGTGTTGAATTGTGCTCAGTTACGATAACTTAACATAACTAGATAGTACAGAGTCGAATTACAGCGGATATGTGCGAATTAGAGGCTGAATCGTGCGAAAATGAGCATAATTCGTTCAAAACCAGCAAAATTGTTCATTGTGGTGTCGAATTGTGCTCAGATAGGATAACTTAACATAACTAGATAGTACAGAGTCGAATTACAGCGGATATGTGCGAATTAGAGGCTGAATCGTTCGAAAATGAGCAAAATTCGTTCAAAACGAGCAAAATTGTTCATTGTGGTGTTGAATTGTGATCAGTTACGATAACTTAACATGACTAGATAGTACAGAATCGAATTACGGCGGATATGTGCGAATTAGAGGCTGAATCGTTCGAAAATGAGCAAAATTCGTTCAAAACGAGCAAAATTGTTCATTGTGGTGTTGAGTTGTGCTCAGATAGGATAACTTAACATAACTAGATAGTACAGAGTCGAATTACAGCGGATATGTGCGAATTAGAGGCTGAATCGTGCGAAAATGAGCATAATTCGTTCAAAACCAGCAAAATTGTTCATTGTGGTGTCGAATTGTGCTCAGATAGGATAACTTAACATAACTAGATAGTACAGAGTCGAATTACAGCG
Organism: Megachile rotundata; assembly: GCF_050947335.1. Classification (NCBI taxonomy): domain Eukaryota; kingdom Metazoa; phylum Arthropoda; class Insecta; order Hymenoptera; family Megachilidae; genus Megachile; species Megachile rotundata. The sequence goes on along the minus strand of NW_027473610.1, from coordinate 3,790 downwards.
GATATGTGCGAATTAGAGGCTGAATCGTGCGAAAATGAGCATAATTCGTTCAAAACCAGCAAAATTGTTCATTGTGGTGTTGAATTGTGCTCAGCTACGATAACTTAACATGACTAGATAGTACAGAGTCGAATTACAGCGGATATGTGCGAATTAGAGGCTGAATCGTGCGAAAATGAACATAATTCGTTCAAAACGAGCAAAATTGTTCATTGTGGTGTTGAATTGTGCTCAGTTACGATAACTTAACATGACTAGATAGTACAGAGTCGAATTACAGCGGATATGTGCGAATTAGAGGCTGAATCGTGCGAAAATGAGCATAATTCGTTCAAAACCAGCAAAATTGTTCATTGTGCTGTTGAATTGTGCTCAGATAGGATAACTTAACATGACTAGATAGTACAGAGTCGAATTACAGCGGATATGTGCGAATTAGAGGCTGAATCGTGCGAAAATGAGCAAAATTCGTTCAAAACGAGCAAAATTGTTCATTGTGGTGTTGAATTGTGCTCAGTTACGATAACTTAACATGACTAGATAGTACAGAGTCGAATTACAGCGGATATGTGCGAATTAGAGGCTGAATCGTGCGAAAATGAGCATAATTCGTTCAAAACCAGCAAAATTGTTCATTGTGGTGTCGAATTTTGCTCAGATAGGATAACTTAACATAACTAGATAGTACAGAGTCGAATTACAGCGGATATGTGCGAATTAGAGGCTGAATCGTGCGAAAATGAGCATAATTCGTTCAAAACCAGCAAAATTGTTCATTGTGGTGTTGAATTGTGCTCAGTTACGATAACTTAACATGACTAGATAGTACAGAGTCGAATTACAGCGGATATGTGCGAATTAGAGGCTGAATCGTGCGAAAATGAGCATAATTCGTTCAAAACCAGCAAAATTGTTCATTGTGCTGTTGAATTGTGCTCAGATAGGATAACTTAACATGACTAGATAGTACAGAGTCGAATTACAGCGGATATGTGCGAATTAGAGGCTGAATCGTGCGAAAATGAGCATAATTCGTTCAAAACGATCAAAATTGTTCATTGTGGTGTTGAATTGTGCTCAGTTACGATAACTTAACATAACTAGATAGTACAGAGTCGAATTACAGCGGATATGTGCGAATTAGAGGCTGAATCGTGCGAAAATGAGCATAATTCGTTCAAAACCAGCAAAATTGTTCATTGTGGTGTCGAATTGTGCTCAGATAGGATAACTTAACATAACTAGATAGTACAGAGTCGAATTACAGCGGATATGTGCGAATTAGAGGCTGAATCGTGCGAAAATGAGCATAATTCGTTCAAAACCAGCAAAATTGTTCATTGTGGTGTCGAATTGTGCTCAGATAGGATAACTTAACATAACTAGATAGTACAGAGTCGAATTACAGCGGATATGTGCGAATTAGAGGCTGAATCGTGCGAAAATGAGCATAATTCGTTCAAAACCAGCAAAATTGTTCATTGTGGTGTTGAATTGTGCTCAGTTACGATAACTTAACATGACTAGATAGTACAGAGTCGAATTACAGCGGATATGTGCGAATTAGAGGCTGAATCGTGCGAAAATGAACATAATTCGTTCAAAACGAGCAAAATTGTTCATTGTGGTGTTGAATTGTGCTCAGTTACGATAACTTAACATGACTAGATAGTACAGAGTCGAATTACAGCGGATATGTGCGAATTAGAGGCTGAATCGTGCGAAAATGAGCATAATTCGTTCAAAACGAGCAAAATTGTACATTGTGGTGTTGAATTGTGCTCAGATAGGATAACCTAACATAACTAGATAGTACAGAGTCGAATTACAGCGGATATGTGCGAATTAGAGGCTGAATCGTTCGAAAATGAGCAAAATTCGTTCAAAACGAGCAAAATTGTTCATTGTGGTGTTGAATTGTGCTCAGTTACGATAACTTAACATGACTAGATAGTACAGAGTCGAATTACAGCGGATATGTGCGAATTAGAGGCTGAATCGTTCGAAAATGAGCAAAATTCGTTCAAAACGAGCAAAATTGTTCATTGTGGTGTTGAGTTGTGCTCAGATAGGATAACTTAACATAACTAGATAGTACAGAGTCGAATTACAGCGGATATGTGCGAATTAGAGGCTGCATCGTGCGAAAATGAGCATAATTCGTTCAAAACCAGCAAAATTGTTCATTGTGGTGTCGAATTGTGCTCAGATAGGATAACTTAACATAACTAGATAGTACAGAGTCGAATTACAGCGGATATGTGCGAATTAGAGGCTGAATCGTTCGGAAATGAGCATAATTCGTTCAAAACCAGCAAAATTGTTCATTGTGCTGTTGAATTGTGCTCAGATAGGATAACTTAACATGACTAGATAGTACAGAGTCGAATTACAGCGGATATGTGCGAATTAGAGGCTGAATCGTTCGAAAATGAGCAAAATTCGTTCAAAACGAGCAAAATTGTTCATTGTGGTGTTGAATTGTGCTCAGATAGGATAACTTAACATAACTAGATAGTACAGATTCGAATTACAGCGGATATGTGCGAATTAGAGGCTGAATCGTGCGAAAATGAGCATAATTCGTTCAAAACCAGCAAAATTGTTCATTGTGGTGTCGAATTGTGCTCAGATAGGATAACTTAACATAACTAGATAGTACAGAGTCGAATTACAGCGGATATGTGCGAATTAGAGGCTCATCGTGCGAAAATGAACATAGTTCGTGCAAAACGAGCAAAATTGTTCAATGTGGTGTTGAATTGTGCTCAGATAGGATAGCTTAACATAACTAGATGGTACAGAGTCGAATTACAGCGGATATGTGCGAATTAGAGGCTGAATCGTGCGAAAATGAACATAATTCGTGCAAAACGAGCAAAATTGTTCATTGTGGTGTTGAATTGTGCTCAGATAGGATAACTTAACATAACTAGATAGTACAGAGTCGAATTACAGCGGATATGTGCGAATTAGAGGCTGAATCGTGCGAAAATGAGCATAATTCGTTCAAAACGATCAAAATTGTTCATTGTGGTGTTGAATTGTGCTCAGTTACGATAACTTAACATGACTAGATAGTACAGAGTCGAATCACAGCGGATATGTGCGAATTAGAGGCTGAATCGTGCGAAAATGAGCATAATTCGTGCAAAACGGGCAAAGTTGTTCATTGTGGTGCTGAATTGTGCTCAGATAGGATAACTTAACATAACTAGATAGTACAGAGTCGAATTACAGCGGATATGTGCGAATTAGAGGCTGAATCGTGCGAAAATGAGCATAATTCCTTCAAAACCAGCAAAATTGTTCATTGTGGTGTCGAATTGTGCTCAGATTGGATAACTTAACATAACTAGATAGTACAGAGTCGAATTACAGCGGATATGTGCGAATTAGAGGCTGAATCGTTCGAAAATGAGCAAAATTCGTTCAAAACGAGCAAAATTGTTCATTGTGGTGTTGAATTGTGCTCAGTTACGATAACTTAACATGACTAGATGGTACAGAGTCGAATTACAGCGGATATGTGCGAATTAGAGGCTGAATCGTTCGAAAATGAGCAAAATTCGTTCAAAACGAGCAAAATTGTTCATTGTGGTGTTGAATTGTGCTCAGATAGGATAACTTAACATAACTAGATAGTACAGCGTCGAATTACAGCGGATATGTGCGAATTAGAGGCTGAATCGTGCGAAAATGAGCATAATTCGTTCAAAACCAGCAAAATTGTACATTGTGGTGCTGAATTGTGCTCAGTTACGATAACTTAACATGACTAGATAGTACA